>NW_028237137.1:0-181724 GCF_017979445.1 Akebia trifoliata | reverse complement strand
AATTTTGATAAAGTGCATACATCTCGTCATCCATAGCAAGTTTCCATCTTAAAGAAGTTAAGAGCCTGGCGATAAGAACTAGGGACAGAACCAATGGGCTATGAAAATGCAAATGAACAAAAAGTAGATGAAAGGTGATGGAAAAACACAAAATTTGATATATGATGCTTAATGCAGGAAAAAATACCTTTTCGCAATGTAGTAAGTATCGTTGATGATGAGGGAGTTGTGAGAGGCCCTCAAGAGAGTCAGGTGATGGTGTGGCCGAACCATATGATACAACTGGGTGATGTTGAGAGTGCTGATAGACCTGCTAATGTGGAGGAGAGGACATTGGAAGAGGAACTATAGGCAAACTAACTCCCCCTGACGAGAAGAGACGAGATCAAAATCAAACTGATGACTCGGAGTAGAGAAAAGGTAGTGAACTCAAAAAAATAATATCAGCACTGGTATAATATTTACATTCTACAGGATCATAACAATGATAGCCTTTTTGAGTTCTAGAGTAACTCCAAAAGACATACTTATCAATACAAGGAGACAACTTATCAAGACCAGTCCCAAGAATATAGATGAAGGAAACACACCTAAAGACACACAGAACTATAGGGTAGGGCTTGACATTAGGATATAATAAGGAAAAAGGAGTTCGACTACCCAAGACAGGTGTAGGAGCCCGATTAATAAAGTAACAAGCAGTAAGGACTGCATATGCCCAATAAGGTTTGGAAATGTACATGTTAAACAATAAAGTGGGGATAACATCCAAAAGATGACGAAGCTTACGCTCGACAATACCATTCAGTTGGGAAGTGTGTAGACAAGTAGTCTGATGGAGAATACCATGGTCTCTGTAGAAATCAGACATACAATTTTGGGTATATTCAAGGGTATTGTTAGAACGGAAATTTTTTATACGTCGTTCGAATTAAACAAATATTTCATTATAAAATGCTAAAAAGATTTTGGGTAGTTCAGAATGATCTTGCATTAAAACTAGCTGAGTCATTCAAGAATAATCATCCACAAAAAAAGACTAAATAAGAAAAATCAAAAGTACTCTTTATCCTTGTAGGACCCCAAATGTTTGAACGGACTACATCAAAAGGACTCAACTTACGATTATCTAAATTAGGAGGGGAACTACTACGATGATGCTTGCCTAACTGACAAACCTCACATTCCAAAATTGAAATAGGACTTAACGTGGGAACAACTTGACGCAAGTTCTGCAGTGATAGGTGACCCAAGCGATAATGCTACACTGTAAAGGAGAGGTTGTAACACTCAAAGTAGGAATTGACTCATCATGGTCTAGAAAATACAGTTCATTACGCTCATGCCCTTAAACTGATCATCTTTTTCGTCCTGAGGTCTTAAAAAAACAAGTAGGAGAAAAATTTACAGAACAATGCAGTGATTTTGTTAGTTGACTCACAAAAAGAAGTTTAAATGGAAATTCAGGAACAAATAAGCCAGAAGTTAGTGTCATGAAATTTGTGGGATGAAGATCACTAATTCTAAGCATCGATTGAGAAGAGCCACCAAGTAAGACAATATGAGATTTAGAGGAGCGAAAATTAAAAAATATTGGGGAGGTACCAGACATGTAAGCACTAGCTCCAGAATCAAACCCCAAAAATGAGGGGATTAAGCAGCTACACAAGTAGATTTACCTGTGTTAGTTATGGTTGCGGTGGGAGTAGATAAAGGAAAGGGTAGACCTGACAACTTTTTGAAGATCTGATTGAGCTGAATAGTAATGTTGTCCTGAGACTTAGAATCGGTAACCATGGTCTTGGGGCAGAAAGTTGAGTAACAGAGGTAGAAGACAAATCAACAGAAGTTTGGTGGGCATAATCGGAATGTCCCCATTTGTTCCAACAATAATCTTTTGTATGCCCAGTCTTTCCACAATAGTTGCACTTCCAATTGGATCTCTCAGCGCCTTAGCTATAGCCGCCGCCGCCGCCACTACCACGACCACCCGTGTGCCACTATGGCCACCCCGATTACCACCATTGGAACCCGAGCATCTATGTGAGCAACCATCGATGTGAACTAAAAGGCAAGTCGAGAAACTACCCATCAATTGAGAACACCAGCACCAATACTCCACACGCACAAAAAATTGCGTAGAAACCCGATAAAGAAAAAAACCTATATCATTCGCTAAAATCGAAGAGTGAAGAGATCTGACAAAAATACCATAACACACTGGAGATCAAAAACACTGTCAAAGTAGTAACAATAGGTGTAAAAACACTTATGAGATGTGACAATGGTAAATGACATATCCAGAGTGTATTTTTGAGAAAATAAAAAATCCTAAAAAGGTAAAGAAAACTACTTAAACACGACCAAACGCAGAAAATATATTTGTAAAGCTCCCAAAATTGATCATAAAGCCCTCAAAAAATAACTACTATAACTCAACCACCAACAAGGCCCTAGATACATATCTAGGGTTTCACTTGTAACACAACTAGAGATTAAAACCCTTTTTTGTGTGCATAAAATACTATACACAACATTGTTTACGCAACACTTTTCATGCGCCAATGTTCACCCGACATTGTTCGCACGGCACTGTTCACACGACACTATTCACGGAATACTATTCACATATTTGTTATAAAAAAGAATTTTGGGGTTTCAAAAATGTAACACAAACTTCACAATAATCGACAAACCATAAACAAATCAAAAACTACTCCCTAGATACACGTCTAGGTGTAAAACACTACAAACGAAGACTCTTAAGTCATGTTTTTTACCAAGGTCTTAGGGTCTGAAGAACTTTGAATGAAAAATAAATAAATCGGAAAAGGAGGAATGGATTAATCTAAGAGTAGAGATGCTTTGATACCATGTTAGATACCAAGAATCAATCCACGAGAAAAAGGAGAGAAGAAACAAGGAGAGAGGGTCAAACTTGAAAAGGTTCGAACCCTCCTCCTCGTCTCTATTTATATATTATAAAAGCATGTGTAGCCCACTTACACTTAATTAAAGACGTGGGCCCACCCAATAAAAAAATTAATCTAACATATATATATGATAGCGTTTGATAGACAAAATTGTAGGCAACGTTCTACACAAAGTTGTCTTATATGGCTAAAAAGTTTCAAAATGGGCTGATTTTTTTAGGATGATTTCTATGGTGAGGAGATCATCCTTACAAAAAAAAAATCAGCCCATTTCAAAACTTCTAATTCCATGTAAAGTTGTTACAAACTAATGGTAAAAAATTGACGGTTGAAAATTCTTCAACCTATAAACTAGAGTTAGAAATTTCAAAATAGGATGATTTTTTGTGAGGAGGATTTCCTCACCATAGAGATCATCCTCACAAAAAATCAGGTCATTTTGAAATTTATAGCCCATGTAGGACAAAACACTTTGTCTAAGGAACCTAACCTAGGTATATATAGGGAGCGGTTCGACGCCCAAACATGAAAACATCTTCAAAACCGATTCACAACAACCGTTAGATTTACGCACAATGGACGGTCAGATGGTGTTAAAATAGAAAACGTGCGTGACGGCTGTTTACCACATTTGTAATTTGAAACTTATCATGTATTCACAAATACATCCCTAAAAAACATCTCTCGTCAGTCTTCTCTCTTGGTTTCACGCACGCAGACCCCCTCTCTCTCTTGTTCTCCCTCTCTCTACAACTCTTAATTGCATTCTCCCTCTCTTGCAAACTCTCTCATGGCCTCACGACTCTAAACCTAATTCAAAACCACTCCCAAACCTAACTCACCACCAACACCAAATCACACAGTCCATCTCTCATCTTCTCACTCATTTTCGACAAAGATGACGATTTCAGATTTTTAATTCATAAGATATCCATCGAACCCAAGTTCACCATTAGAGTTCGGCAGAAACATAGTTTAGAATTCAGAGTATGGATCCATCCTTCTGGGTTTTAGAATTTTTTTTAGAGAAAACCCATATCAGATTTTTAGTGCTGACGATGATTTTTCAGAGAGAGCAAAATCGAGATGATGATTTAGAGAAAACAATGAACAATCTCTTACTATTGCTACAATAACTAAGTGAAAAATACACAAAATCGTTTGTTTCAAAAGAGAAAACCTAGATTAAGATTTGGGGAGATGGTGTTGGATTTCGATGAAAGGTGCCAATAAATATTTCAACATAATTCTAAAAGTTCAATCTACTTGAACTATTAAAAACAACAAAAAGGGAGTTTAAATCTTATTCAAGATCACCCCCTTTATCTCAACTGAGTTTGGGTCATTTTATTTTTTAAAGTCAATAGCTCTCTAATCCATGGACTTTGAAAATTAAAGTCAATAGCTCTCTAATCTGTTACAATAGCTCTCTAATCCATGGACTTTGAAAATTATTGTGGGGGCAAGTGCCCCCATTGTAAATCCACCCTTGGGTCCACCCTACTCATTTTATTACCTTTCCTCTTCATCCCCTTCAACTTTATTGTCTTTCCTCTCTTCCCCCCTCCCCCTTTTCAAGAATATCCCTCAAATTTTACTATTTTTCCTCTTTTACCCCCTTTTCAATGATACCCCTCTAACTTCACTATCTTCCTCTTTTACCCCTTTAACCCACTTTATTTTCTTTCCTCATCTTCCCTTTCGTAATAATACCTCACCAACTTTATTATTTTTCCATTTTTACTTCCCTTAACCTTAAATAGGATTCCCATGCCTCTATATTTATAGGGCAGTGTTCGGCAGACAATCTTAGGGGGACAACGTTGGGAGACAAAATTTGTCCTATATGGCTTAAAAGTTTCGGATTGGGCTGATTTTTTGTGAGGATGATCTCTATGGTGAGGAGATCATCCTCACAGAAATCAGCCCAATCCGAAACTTTTAGGCCATATAGGACAAATTTTGTCTTCAAACGTTGCCCCCCTAAGATTGTTTGCTGAACGCTTCCAATTACTGTGGTAGTGTTGTACCCACGACCTCAAAGTTGCTTTGCAATGTGCCAATATACACACACACTTATTCTTTATCAGTTATTTCAATAAATTTGTTCATAAATGTTAATGATGCCATCCACAATGATGGCTTTTGAGGTTCACGAGACGTCTGTGACTTTGTGGGAGTTTCATTGGATCTTAAAAGTATTTAGTTTAGCATGGTGTCTGTTGTGATAATACCTGTTGGGAGGTATTTTTATTTATTTTTGTTGGGTGAGGGGATTATTTTACCCAATTGTAGTGTGTATGCCGCCTTGCATATGGTTTCCTTATCTCCTACATTAGAACTTTGCTCTTTTATAAGTTAAGAGATGCATAGCTTATGGTCAGGTCTACATTTTAACTGGAATGAAATCTTTTTATGCAAAAAAAAGTTATGAACAGATTGAAGAAACTAGCAATTTGCTGAACAATTCAACCTTTTCATTTTGATTTAGTGGGAGTCATGAATCTTGTTCTTGATAAGAACAAGAAAAAGATTATTAACCAATTCGACTATTTTGATTATGGGCTTGACTTATGAAGCCTGTAATGGAAATGCTCAGGGTCAAATCCAAAACCTAGAAATTACCACTCATGTTTATGCTCACTAAGGTGTAGGCCAAACACTTATTATCTCAATGCCACACGCATGCATGCACTCAAAAACAAAAACAAAAAAACCCCGTCTTCTCATCATATTCCAGACTTGAAAGTACTCAACTTTCGGCTTGGTGCTTTCTCTAATTTGTTAATGCTACTCTTCTTTCTTCTGTTTTTTTTCTCCTGCCAATCAAATGCTAGATATTTTGTCTCAGTTTTTTGAATTATTCTTTTTCCAATTTTATCAGGCAAAAGTATCTTGCGAGGTATATGTGAATATAGACAACCAAACGATCATCCGTCAAGATTGCTACCCTGAGGTGAGGAAATATTTTTCTGCTGTTGTTGTAGCCAGGGTTGTACTTTCCTGCATAAATTCTAGCACAAATAAAATGAAAGAAAAAAAAAAAAAACCAGCAGTGTGCTTTCGGATGCTGCGTACTTCAATCGACCAAAGACCATTCAGTTGATAGGCCTTAGCCCCTGAACTAAACTGCTATGACAATCCCAACCTTCTACCACTGTTGCATTTTCCATGGGCTGTTGGCCTTGATTTTGTTTTTCTTACAATCCAAAACCAAAAAACTAATCGGATAGTGATGACCATCCAATAAATGCAATTTTGGGGCTATGACCCATCATATGGACTGGTCGTAATTCGTGGATATTTACTCAGATTGTCAGTAAAAAGAGGTTTTTTTTTGCAAACATCTTTGGGGAAAATTGGTTGAATTTGTTTTATGCCAGTCAAGCAAGAGGTCTGCGTCTGTACATATCCTTCTTCCCTTCTCTAATACAAATACTGTTGTTGGTATGCTCAGTGATGGTTATAGCTGTTGACTGTCGAGGAAGCAAAAGACTCGTTCTGATGATTTGGTGACTGAGGTAAAAATATATATATAGATCCCATGTTATACATGTATATATTTATGGGATCTACGTTGATGTATAGTATGAATTTGACATATGTGATAATTTAGACTCTTTTACTGCCTTTGTAATGCATAACATATTGGTCTGCGAACAAGATTCTTTTATTAAGAAACAGAAACTATGACTCACTTTTCTTTTTTGTGATCGGTGTTAAAATGATCGAGGAGTCATTCATAAGTAAAAATAATGGAGATTGTGTGCAATAGGGATAGCATCACAACTGAGATATATATATATATATATATATATACCTCTATGCTGGATTAGAGAAAATTATTTGTGCTGGATTAGAGAACTATTTTTAATTTGAATATGCTTGTCCTCGATTGAAAATAAAGACAATGCCCTTCCTTTGGGGAAAGTACATAAAACCCCATAATCCTGTCAAGACAAGCAGTGTGACCTGTTTTCATCCTAGATTTCCAAAAGAACCAAAACATTTAGAATTCAAAATAGAAATGATATAAATTGGTGCCTGGCTGCGCCAATCATCATTCTCATAGAACACCACAATGTCCCAATTTGTATGGTCACTTAAATGGCATAGATTTAGCTTTTCTCCTCGGATGGATGAGATAGAGCAATCACTATCTCAGTCTGATTGGGTGAATACGAATTGATGAGCCAGTGGACACAAGCAACTTACTGGAGTTTGGTTCAGGGGAGTTTTTGTACCCGATTCATTCGAAATTCAAATTGAGTTGATTATATGAGTTTTAACTCATAGAATTAACTATATAATATTATTACAATTATTATGTCGTAACAATAGTGCAAGGAGCAAAATTTGAATTGCTCTTCACCAATTATAAATTTTAGGCCTTGTGGTGCTTAAATTTTTTTCCTAAAACATACCAACTCAATTTTTCTTTTTAAGGAAAGGAGTTTGTAAGTTCGAAAAAGTGCCTTTTAATTGGTTCAAAAGTCTTGAACGGTTATCGTTACGAGTGAAGATATCAATGAAGAAGAAGGCCTCAGGTTACACAAGATCCAAAACTAGTCATCCGACCTCTTGCATCAACAAAAGGAACCCATATGAACACTCCTATGAACCTGCTGAGACTTGAGGCCTATCACACAATCAATATCTAGTTTTGTGAAGTAGAAGATTATTGCTTTTGGTAAGAACCAAGTTTGGGAAATAAAGGGTGATATCCATGTTTGGTAGGCATGCGAGATTAGTGGTCAGTTATTGAAGGCCAGGACGTGGTGTCAACTTTCACAGAATTTAGCCAACTTAGTAAGGTGCCCTCTTCATGTTTGAATATGATCAGTCTCTGCATTTCTGATGTTCGTTTTGAAATCAATCCCGTTCTACATGATGTACTCCCAAAATAGGGAGCCGCCCCTGTTTCCTTGCCCATGGCCTGGCCTGGCCTGGCGTGGCTTGGCCCTTGAATGTTTGGCCTTACATATAGACTTATACGCCAAAAATCATCCTGATTGATAATTCCTTGGAGAGAGAAGAGATTTGGGCTAAATACATAAAAACAGATGGAGACAAATGATCAAACATCTTTCATGATTCAAACCAAGAATAGAACATCCATCCATTCATCTGTATGTATATCTTCCCTTGCATACTGTTTACATGATGAAATAAAGTGAGATTAATTAGTTGGGTTTTTGGGTCGTATTCGACCACCCCATTGATAATCACTCCGATGATGCCTACACCTGAACGAACCTGGATGCTGCGTCGGGGAACACAAACACATGTTCGAATTTGATGATCCACCACCACCGGTTGCTTGCTGGTTCATCACCTCCACCACCATCGGCATCTGCATCTGCAACACCAATTCCAGATACCATCTCTCTTGTTTGATCTTGTCATCAAGGCCTATCAAAGGGATTCCTGGGTGACACATCTTTTCTTCCTTCTTCTTTTTGTGGTTGATGATGTTGTTAACGAGCAAATAAGAGATTCTATGGATTTTTATAATTGAATGGAAAGGAAAAAAAGAAAGGAAGGAATATAAAGCTACAAAAGAGAATATAGATTGATTCCCTGAAACAGAAAGAAAGAGATAGCTTTTTTTTATAGCTTTACTTGGAGGGAAAAGCATGAGACCTATCTATCTTGCGAGGACTAACCCATATTAACACACATGTCCAAGTTTGAGCGTGCGAGGATAAGGAATTCAGTGATTACGCACCGTCCCAGTTTTCTATCCACACGTGCTTGTTTCTGTTACACTTGTTTGCGTATATTTATTTCGTCTCTCTACTCCAGGAGTTGTTTTTGCTTACATCTCTCCTTTTCTAAGAAAGGAGAGAGTGAGAGAGAGAGCTAATAATGCTATTTTTTTTTTATACTGATAATTAGTGTTGGCAATGGGTCTTGTCGTGTTAGTGTCCATATAAGGGTATTTTGAAAATTTATCAAACCCAAATCCAACCCATCTAATAATCACATCAAAACTTAAACCCAAACCCAACACAACCCATATAAAATCTGTTTAAAATTTTAATCTTTATAGAAAAAATTTTCATTTCTACCACTAAAAATAAAATACCATTACTAAAAATAAAATCACAAAATCATAAATTAGGTTTAATAGTGAAAAATAACTTTTGATTTTTTTTTTTAAGTTCATATAATTTTATCTTTTAAAACCATGCGACATCATATCATGTTTTTGGATGCTATAAAGTGATGGGAAAATTTTATTTACCAACTTAATAAATAAAGTATTTTTAATTATTATTATTATTGACTAATCAAAGTGTATTTCATTATCACATAAACAATGCCGTATTAAGTAAGATCTTAAACCTTATTAAGGGAATTTTGCCCACATAGATCACCATATTAGGAATCAAACACTACACACTTCTAGATTTCAATAAAAAAAGAAAAATAAATAATTTAGTAAAGAGAGTGTTTTTTATCTTTCAAATTAAAAGTTTAACCATTAATTATTTAAAAAAATATCTTAAAACACTCTATATTTTATAGAATTTAAAATATATATATATATATTAATAAAAAATTATATTAAATTCTAGTAAAAAAAATGGATAATTTAAAAAATTCTTAAATAATTAAAGGTATATTTAAAATTAAACATGTCAAAATGGGTTGACACCCCAAACCCGGACCTAACCCATTTAATAAACATGTCAGACTGATTAACAATATTATGATTCAAACCCATTTAGGCTTGACCCCAAATCCACTAATTTTGTGTCATTTTCAAATCGTATACATGTCAAGATTGCTTATCAATCCTGATGATTATATTGAGTGGTGTTATGAAGGAGTGGTAAGGATATGAATCGGTAGGCATCAAATAGTGCCACATAGCAACAAAACAAAAAAAAAATAAAAAATGAACAGGGGAGTTGGGTAAAGTCGATCAATTCCCGAACTAGTAAATCAAACCTCGAAGAGTGAAAAACCAGTTCATAAATTACATTGCAAAAAATCAATTAACTTTAAGAAATCCCTGTACTTTTGGAGTAGGTGACATTATTCAACTCCAACTTTCATTTTTTTGGCATGGGGGAACACTTCTAGCACATGGGCTTGGAATTGCCATGAGTAAGTTCTAGCTATTTACTTCCAGCATTTTTTCATCATGGGCTTGGAATTTTGATGCTTATATAAATCACCAATCAAGCTGATTTTTAGTGATTTGGTCAACTAAAGAGACATGGGGCAGACAAATGTGAAAATTGGAAAAGTGCAAGTTGAAGGCTCTAAAATGCAAATGTTTAGCAAAGAATACACATGGGATAGGTGTTATTGAACACCAAAAATTTTCTCATATAAAAAACCAAAATAAAAATTGGGCAATTTGGCTATTTTTCCTTTTTTTTCTCAAAATCTTTGGGATGAGGTTTCGATAATGATGATTATTTCAAAGAAATTCTTTGATAACTTTTTTTCTTTAAAAAAAAAAAAAAAAAATGTAAATCAACTTCGATTCTTGAGTAATAAATCATTTAGAATAGCTTAAGTGACCTCAAAATTGTACCTCACATTGCAAATCTATCAAATCGAGTGAAAAAGTTTCAAGGGAACATATTTGTTTTTTTTAATTTTATTTTGTCAATATTTTTGTTAATAGTTAGGTAGTACCTGATTCTCGATTTGAATCGAAACCAATTGTATTGATTTTGGATCTATCCTTTTTTTCTAGTGTAGGAATTAGAATCTATAGGGCTCTGGTTCCATCCCACAATGAAAAGTTTTGTTCCCACCACATTCGACCTCCATAGATAGACTTATGAAAAAAGAGATTCTATTGCCACACCAATTTTTACTAATAACATACCAATTCATATGATATATCAACAAAGATTTATCACACATCTTGGGGTGCTGTTAGTAAAAGTTGACGTGGCCATAGAAGCTCTTTTATGATAATCTCATGCTTTAGTTTTGAATGTAAAAGAAGTGAAGAATCCTCTTTTTTTTTTTGTTTTTTTTTTACGCTAGGCCTTCCACTTCCAGTACTTGCTTTTATTTCTGTTACTTTGAAAATGATTGCTTTAGCTAGAACTACCATGGTGTAACGGCCATATCATCTGTCACCTAGAGTTAGGTGTAAGCTCGTCCCGGAGCTACCTGGGAGCACCCATGTAATATCATGTAAGGCTCGTTATGAAGTCATTTCAGCCCCCTACCAGGGCATATCTGTTAGCTTAGGATACATGTCAGTCCCGTGCCAGGGCATCCTTGTTAGCTTAGTAGCATTAGCATACACTTTGTAGGAAGGGTGTCAGTGCTATCCCAATCCCCGACCTACACCCACGTTGTTGAAGCCCTTGAAGCCTAGCTCCGTGGAAGTCCCGCATGTCCTAGGATCATCTATTGCTTGTAACGCATCTATTGCTTTTATAACGCGTTGCACTGTATAATTCAATATTATATCAATAAAGTTGCCTCCGGGCTTTGTCTCGTGTTGCCTCGTTTACTTATTTGCTAGCTACGTGTGTGTGGTGTACGATCATTTTACAAGCTTGCAAGTGGATTTTACCCCTTTGCACCGCACGATCTCGCTTCGAAAGAATAGGGCCGTGACAGTTGGTATCAGAGCTACAGTTGTTTGAGCACAGTTGGTATTCCCCCTATCTCTTCCCCCGAGATTCCATTTAATTCACGCGAACGATGGCAAGAGGAACTACTAGTACCGCGGACCAACCCGCTCCAAACGCACCAGCACCACGTACAAACAAGGAACGCATTGAGATATTAGAGAAAAATATAGGTATGCTATCCAGTATAGTTGATGGTATTGAGCAATTAAATGGTCGCCAGAGCACGCTGAAGGAAAGATCCAAGACATTCAGAGCTAGAGTGACAAACCTCGAGGAAGATACCCGAGGCAACCTAGCCACCTTACAGGAACAGATTACGGAGCTCACTACGAAAGTAGGTCTCCTGGTCCGCGCTGTCGGTAACGAACGACCTACCAGTAGTAATGCTTATCCCTCGCGCTTGCAAGTACCCGAGCCATGCACTTTTGATGGTGTTCACGATGCGAAAGAGTTCGAGAATTTCCTGTTCGACATGGAGCAGTACTTCCGTGCAGCTCGTCCAGATTTCGAAGAGGTAAAAGTAACAACTGCTTCTATGTATCTTGCAGGTGACGCCAAACTATGGTGGCGGACAAAGTATACCAAGATGGAGAGTGGCCAATGCTCCATCGATACATGGGAGGACCTCAAAAAAGAATTGAAGCACTAGTTCTTACCAGAGAACGTGGAGTTCATTGCCCGTAGAAAGTTGAGGCAACTCCAACATACAGGTACAGTTCACGAGTACGTTAAGCAATTTTCCGCCTTGATGCTTGATATCTGTGACATGTCAGAGAAAGACAAGTTGTTCTCATTCCAAGAAGGACTCAAGCCTTGGGTTCAAACAGAGCTCCAACGGCAACGTGTGGAAGATCTCGCGTCTGTAATTGTAGCAGTTGAGCGGTTAACTGATTATACTCCCGCGGGAGGGAGCCAACAGTATGTACATCCTCAGTCGAAAGGTTACTACCAGCAACCTGAGTACACAAAAAAGTCTTCGAATGACAAGAATGGAAGGCATATAAAGAGTTCTAGTCCGGGATCCTCACGGAACTCCTCTCCTTCACAGAGTAGAAGTACCTCGCCAGTCAAGCGTCGTCACAAGCAAATATGCGTTTTGTGTGGTGGGCCTTACAAGAAAATTAAGTGCCTACAGCGAGCCAAACCAACTGCACTTTTAGCTTCCCAGAGTAACCCTAATCACGAAAATACGAGTGGGCGAGGTCATGAAGATTCTCCTCAAATGGGAGCCTTGCATCTTTTGAATGTAATGAAACAAACATCTGAGACTCAAAATAGCCAGAAATGGAAGGGTCTTATGTATGTCGATATTGAAATTGGTGGGAAGACCACCCAGGCAATGGTTGATACAGGAGCAACGCACAGTTTCATTACCCCTGCAGAGGCGAAGCGTCTCAATATTCGGTTAGATAAAGGTTCAAGCCGTATGAAAGCTGTAAACTCCCAAGCCACTCCTATCCAAGGTTCGGCCAAGTCAGTGTCCGTCAAGATAGGTACATGGAAGGGTAAGCTTGATTTACTCGCAATTCTGCTCGATGAGTTCAGAGTTGTCATTGGGATGAATTTCATGGGACAGAACAGGGTTGTACCAATGCCATTTGCCAACACCTTGAGCATGCTAGGTGAATGTCCAAGCTTTGTTCCCGTCTCCACAGGCAAGGAAGAGGAAAATTTGATTTCAACCATTCAGTTGAAGAAAGGTAAGCAACCATACATTGCTTCCTTGAGAGTTGAATCCGCAGAACAGGACCATAGTTCAACTCCCACACAGTTTACACAGGTTTTAACAGAAGTTGATGACATGATAGCGAATGAGCTTCCGAAGACACAGCCACGTAGGTCGATAGATCATCAGAATGAATTGCTACTTGTTGCCACACAGAGAAGCCTTTCAAGATGAATCCTCCAAGACTAGCTGAGTTGAGCAAGCAGCAGTATGGGTCTTCGCGACATTGTATCGAGTATCGAGCATCGAAGAAGATCACCATCAAGAACAAGTATCTGATCCAGTAGAGTACCGACTTGTTTGATAAGCTTGGGACAACCAAGTGTTTTTCAGAGTTAGGTCAGAGATCAGGTTACTATAAGATTCAAGTTGCAGAGAAATCCCCTCAGTTACTTCGTCAAAGTGTCAGCAAGAATTGGGATGTACTTCAGAGTGTTATCAGTGTCAGAGATTCAAGAGTCACAAAGAAGTTATGGGATGGACCGTGCAGACTATTTGGGTTCCAGCTTGATTTTTCAGCAAGTGTACATCATCAATCAGTTTGGCCAACGGAGAGATTCAGTTCTGCGTTGGAGTATTTTAGGCATCTTGCCAATGCCGATCATTAGAATTGGGCGAATTTGTTCAATTCCACCTTTCAGAAGAACTCTTCCTCCAACAAGAGTACTTTTAAACTTATATCAGGCCAACAGTGTTTAACTTCTCACACTATTGTTTCAGGTTACAGGAAACACAGTCCAAGGAAGTACAGGTTTGCTAAACTCTGGTTATCGTACAGGTTACGCAGCATCTACTATGTCATCCATGCAAGAAGTCTCAAGTCGTACCATGTAGATCAAGGAGATCCCGCGCGCAGCATTCCAACACGTACCACTTCTCATTCAGCTTTTCAGCCAGAGCGTGTTGTCAACAAAGTTCTCGAAGACGTCATTTTCAGTAGCAGTTCCATCCAGCAACAGCACGTGGAGTACTTCGTCACACCGGACATGCCAGAATTTGAAGCTACACAGGAGAGTGCAGAGAACCTACAACCTTTCAAGAAGCCGATTGAAGAGTTTGCCAGGTCAATGCGACGAGGACGTCTGCAGAATAGGTGGGGGAGTCTGTAACGGTCATATCATCTGTCACCTAGAGTTAGGTGTAAGCTCGCCCCGGAGCTACTCGGGAGCACTCATGTAATATCATGTAAAGCTCGTTATGAAGTCATGTCAGCCCCTGTACCAGGGCATATCTGTTAGCTTAGGGTACATGTTAGCCCCGTGCTAGGGTATCCTTGTTAGCTTAGTGGCATTTTCGTAATAAGGGAGTATGACCGGCCTCCACTTTTGATGTTTCCTTCTGGAAACCTGGGAAAAACTTAGCATACACTTTGTAGGAAGGGTGTCAGTGTTATCCCAATCCCCGGTCTACACCCATGTTGTTGAAGCCCTTGAAGCCCAACTCCGTGGAAGTCCCGCGTGTCATAGGATCATCTATTGCTTGTAACGCATCCATTGCTTTTGTAACGCGTTGCATCGTGTAATTCAATATTATATCAACAAAATTGCCTCCGGGCTTTGCCTTGTGTTGCCTCGTTTACTTGTTTGCTAGCTACATGTGTGTAGTGTATGATCATTTTACAGGCTTGCAAGTGGATTTGACCCCCTTACACCGCACGACCTCGCTTCGAAAGAATAGGGCCGTAACACATAGGCCTGGCTGGGTTATTTACACATTCGATGCTAATTGGATCTCAAAATCATAGCCCGTCTAATGATAGGTCCGGAAGCCCTAAATCAAAATCATCTATGTCCAATCCTATCTGGGCCTTATTTAATCGAGTTGGGCCACGTAGCTCGACATGTCTAGCTATTAAGCCCAAGACTTCCCTTATACATGAATCAATCCTACTCCAGCTCGGCCTGATAACTAAACAGGCCTAGTGAAACAACAAAGACCCAATTTATGACGGGTTGGAGTGGGCCATTACCAGACCCATCGACAGGCCTAGCTTTGGCTAAAACAAATCGAATTCCAATATTCCCTCTAGTAATTATACATGTACGTCTATTCTTTTTAAACTTTACTATCTTCAACATATGGATATGGGTGGTTTCCTTCTTCCCTTTACTTTCAGAACATCCTCCCAAAATTCGTTATTCCGAACCTTAGATTTTGGAATCTCTTTAATTTTACACCTTTGCCATAACCCAAGTTTTTTCACTCTGCAAAAATTGGAGGGCTTCTATTGGCACCCCAACTTTTACTTATTCTCAACCATTTACTTATTTTTATTTTATTATTTTTAGTTGGTGTGTAATAAGTAAAATTTGGGGTGCCGATAGTAGCTCTAAAAAATTGGATCACATGAGCAGACCTCTGTTCGGGCCTTAAATGGAGTGGTCTTGGCTGGGTCTCAAAATCCTAGTCGAAACCCAGCCAGTCTAGTATTGGATTCAATGGGCCGGGCGCTATTTGGGCCTTAATGGGATGGTCTTAGTTGGGTCTTAAGATCCTGGTCCAAACTCAGCCCGTCTAGTGGTCAGGTTGGTCCAAAAAATGAAAGACTATCTCCACCTATCCGGCACATATCTTGGCCCATAAAAATGGGCCTGGACCAGCGAGGTATCTCAACCTAGCAATGGTCTCTGCTGAGAACTGGCCTTCAACTCCTAATGCACAGCGATGCAACTGCGACGGTGGCTCCATACAGGCAGCCCCCTTTAGTTTATGTATAAATATATATACATATTTATATCGTAATATAAAGGGGAGCGTTCCGAGGCCCTACAGAGAACCAAACATTGTGCCAAACATTTTTTTCAAAACACGGGTTACAAGCTTCGAAATGGGTTGATTTTTTGCGAGGATGATTTCTGTGGTGAATAGATCATACTCACCAAAAATCAGCTCATTTCAAAACTTCTAACTCTAGTTTACAAGTTGAAGAGTCGTGGACCATATAATTTTTGTAAATCACTTTTGATGGGGGTTAGAAGTTTTGGAATGAACTGATTTTTGGTGGGGATGATCTCCTAATCATAGAGATCATCCTCAGAAAAATTTAGCCCATTCAAAAACTTCTAACTCATGTTTTGAAAAATGTTTGGCACAATGTTTGGCTCACTTTAGGGCCTTCGAATGCCATCCTAATATAAATTTATAAATAAGTTATTGATCAAGGCTATTGGATGAGCTTAGAACCCACCCATGGCTGGAGCCAAAATGTATTGGGCCTATCCCAGCCCAATAATGGATGACATGTCAGGATCAATTCAAAGGAATAAGTTGACTCGGATCCAAATTCTAATATCGAACTTTATCGATTCAAGGTTGTCATATATAGATGGGACTCGGATCGAATCAGGTTGATTTGGACCAGGTTCAATGATAGTTGCTTTGGTTCGGAACCAATTCAATATCATATTTGGATCGGGTACTTATCAAATGATAATACCTGACCAAACACCGTTGGACCTGATCTGTCGAACACAATAATGTAGATGTACAAAATATAATTCAATAAATATTCATACATCATCTGTTGGCTTAGGCATAGGCAATCAAGAATCCATCTTATATCTTATCAGATCGAATCCTTATTGAATTGTGTCATAATTAGATCCCAAGTTTATTACTGGTGTGGTGTGAGCTTAGTCAAGTCTATTTATAAGACGATTGATTATGTGGGGCTTGATTGCGCACAAATTTTCCACTTTTTTCACGTTTGGTGAGAGCATGTTAAAAAATTTTAGACCATTTATCAATCCAGGACCGACTATGAAAATTAGTTAATCTGATTTTTTTGACAACTAATCAATCAACAATAAGTCTCTCATTAATTGTAGAGAAAGAAAAAATATAGCGTAAAGCCCTAAAATCACTGTAAGGTTCTTAGAAGAATCACTCACCAAAATTGTTTAGGAAACCACAAATCAGATTTTATTCATTAACCTTTAAAAAAAAAAAAGAGAATTTATAAAGACTTTTAGTTAAGGCATCTATACTTAAGAGGCAAAATTACATATTTGCCCTTAATTCTTAAAATGACAAAAAAATGAAAAAAAATACCCATAACTCCCAAATAAATTGATTAAATACATTGAAACTTTAAATGAGCCTAAAATGACTAAAATACACTTAATTACTGTAAAAAGACTAACTCATAAAAATTCAATAAACACCGCAAGACCCATCTTTATGCCACATTAATACTTGTTTACTATCCTTCTTACTTCTAATAATAGGTCTTTCAGATTCTTTAGGAATTCAATTATTTGCATTGTATAAATACAAATCAGTCTAATAAGCATTCATTCAAATAAGGGTAAATTACACTTTGATCACCTATAGTTTGGTATAATTATGTCTTGACCCCCTAACATTTTGATAATTGCACTTTCCTCCCATTTCATGGACAGGGTTAAAACTTAGATAATATTTTACTATTTTACCCTCTTAATGTATATTATTTTTATTAGAAAAAATAAATTTTTAAATAATAATTAAAATGCTCTGAACAAAACATTAGGGGTGCACATTGGATTGGGCTAAACCAATAACCGAACCAAGGCAGTTCAGATTGATTTGGTTCAATTTTATAAACCTTCGATTTGATTTTGGATTGAATAATTGAAAAATCGATTGATTTGATTCAATTATCCGTTGAAGGGTGTCCTAGAATCAAATGAAACCAAACAAAATTTCATTATATTATAATAAATATCATATCTATCCAAGATTTAAAGCAAGTGTTTCTTTTAAAGTTTCAAAAATTATATCGACCCAACCACCTGCGAAACCCTCATCGCAATTTTCATCTCTCACCCCTCTCTTCTCTAAAAAATCCTACTCTCTCAAACTTTCTATTTCTATCTGATCTGCAATCGTCTTCAAACACAAAAGAACCTTTTCTCTCAGCTTTACGATCATTTTTTAACACATACTGAATGAACCCTAAGTCGTGGCAATTCTCCCTCTTCTCCATCTCACTTGGACTTTCTCTCTATCTTTCTACGTAACTTCATTTTTTTTCTTTTTGGGGTTTTATTCAGGAACATTAATAGTAAAAGGTTACTTCTCTGATTCAATTAAGAGATTAAAAAAATAACTTCATGCTCAGTTCCCTTAGTTTTCTTTTGATCAATCCTCTCCCAATCAATTTTGGTTACTTTGATTTGCAATGATGTTTGGTTTACTTGGATACATTAGTTGCAATGAATTTTTTTGGCTTGCCATTCTATTTATGAATATTGGCTTGAAGATTTCCCTTCAAATGTCGTTCCTTCAGACTAATGTGCATCAACTGTTTGTAAAATTTTTATGGGGATTGTATCCATTGAAGTGTTGACTACCATAAAATTTCTTACTCTCTTTTTTACCTGAACATGTCATACTTGTGGATTTGTTTTAAGTTACAATCATATTTTAGTGATTTTGAATGAAATAAAATGGAAGATGATATTTTGTAAAGGTATTCCAATTTCTTTTATAGCCTGAAAACGGGCAAGTCTGACTCAAGACTTTAATCGTTATTTTTGTGATGTCGGATGCAGTATGACCATAATTATACCATCAATCAACTGATAAAAAGAAAAAAAATATTAAATACTTTAGTATTGGTTATTGTATAAATTATTATTATTATTTATATATTACCTAGTAAAGAAATTTTACTCATGTTTTTAGTTAGAACATCACCGAACTCCCTCGTTGCATCAATAAACAATTTAATCTATTTAAAATGCAAAGAATGATTCAAAAACGATAAAAATAATAATTTATATACTATAATTAAATTATAAATACAAAATTTTCAAAACAACCTTGAATTATTTGACAATAGTATGTATTGATACCTGGTCTATCGTCTTCCCTTGATTAATCATATCTAGTTCCAACTTTTTTATAATCATTTTTGTTATTTGAAAAAATTCATTACTTTTTATTAAGAAGTTATTATACTGAAACTGATGATTTAAATAATACGCTGCAATAAATAGTAGATGTATAAAATATAATTCAATAAATATTAACAAATCATCTGTTGGCTTAAGCATGGCCAATCAATAATCCATTTTATATCTTATTAGATCAAATCGTTATTGAATTAGGTCATAATTAGATCCCAAGTTTATTACTGGTGTGGTGTGAGCTTGGCCAAGTCCATTTATAAGATGATTGTATAGGGCTTATTTAAGCACAAAATTTCATCTTTTTTCATGTTTGGTGAAAGCATATTAAAAGGTTTTAAACTATTTACCGATTCAAGACCAACTATGAAAATTAGTTAATCTGATTTATTTAACGACCAATTGCTCTATCGATGCAAATTTCATCTCATGTCATTGTGGTGCTTCGCTTCCATGATTTCTATTTTTACAATTATCTTTTTTAGTCAATATTGAATTATATTTGAATTAACTTACAAATTGAGTTTTATATTAATATCAGAATTGTTTTTTTGCATGTATGAATCTTACTCATTATCATGCATTTGCATTTTATTGAATTGCAATTAGTACTTTGATTGGTTGTTAATAACTCAATGTTTCTTTATGTTTGCATACAACTTTAGAATGGTTCATTTGAAAGTTTGATAGTGCATGTGTGTTATTTTGAAAAATCTCAAATAGATCAATGTTTTAACATAAATTATTCGATGGTAGTCCTTTGACTTTTTTGATGATAAGTTTGGTGCTTTTTATATGTTGTGCAAAACAAACTTGGTGCACTTGTATAATAAAAATGCAACATGCGTAGCAATGTAAGTATTTAATTTATTAATTTTGATAGATATTTTATGAATATTTTTAAATTTTATGCTTTTTTTGGCTTTAGTTTTTAATAGGAATCATTTAAGAAAATTTTCAAAATTTTTAAATGGTTAAAAATCATTGTCTCAGTGCCAAATGTACTTTTAGACACATACATTTCGGAACAATGTACATGCCCTTGAGACAAATCATTTTCAGATACGATATAAATCTAAGATGGTGTATTTTTTTTAAACCAAGGCAACAGGGCTAAGATGATGTTGTGACATCTCTAAATAAATTAGGGTTGGGCTCTGTCAGATCATTAAACAACAGAACCCAGCCCAATATCTTATTAGAAAATATCTGATCACATGTTTCACATTTAAGAAAGTTCAATCCTATAATAGGAAAAATCTCCAAAAATAATCATCAAGAGCAACACACAAGCTTGTTTGCATTGACAAATTCTTAAAGATCCTTCCAAAAGTACAAAATATCACCCCTTTATGGTCAAATTTGAATACTAAAAAGGACTTTTCTCCATCAATATGAACGTTAGTATTTGAATAAAAACGTTGAGTGATATATAAGCTCTAATTTTCAAAGTATTAATACACGTTTGTTTCTTAGGAATCTCTAACATCCCAACAGTCATGGTGACGGAATGCTTCAACCCATTGAAAGTTCGTACCACGTGGCAGTGTGACATATTTATTGCAATTTTTTTTTTATACTGTATATTAGTCTTTACAAAGGGTGTCTGACTTTATGAAAATGAAGATGTCCAATGTTTGATATCGACATGAAAAAATAAATGCAAGTTTTCAAGTCAAGGTCATCATCGTCTTAATCATCGATTGTATTATTATTATTAGTATTTGTCATTGACTTTAAAAATATTTAGTGTATCTATTTTATGATTTTTTATATTCTACATTATTTGATTGACAAGGAAAGCTAATAATACCTTTCAACTAATACTCTAGAAGTTTTATGATCATCTATATAAAATTCCAAACGAAGGAAAACAAGGTCTTGGTTTCAGAGATGTTTACGAATCGGATTTGGATTTGATGTGGATTAAATTGGATTGATAAAAAAATAAATAATCACATCAATAGTGGCGTTTAAATCTGGGAACTTATTAGATCAGGTTTTTTTTATTTTTTTTTAATGGATTTCAATATTTAATAATCAAGTTGAATTTAAATTTGATTATAAATAATAATAATAATAATATGTAATGTTGATCAAACTACGGTTTGTTAATTACCCATTTCGTGAATGTTATTTATACTGAGAATAAATGAAGGGTGAATTAATATTTCGTTATTTGAAAATGAGTTATTTATGATTTCGGCTCACTGTTCATTTTAATTACCAAAACGTAAACAATCATGTTTTTATTAAAAAAAAATCCCAGAACAAAGTGACAATTTCACAGGTTTAAAGTTAAATTGTCACTTTAAAAGTCTCCAAATTTTTTATCGTTCACGTTTCGCTAATTAAAATGAATAGTGAGTAGGAATCGTAAATTCAATCAAAGTTGATCACTTTTTCGTAAATATCTCATAAATAAAAGTATTTTAAGACAAAAGTATCTATATTTTTAAATTTTGAATAGAATCATGGTGGAGTGACCTCAAACTGGAGTCTTATATCGCACGTCTTGACTTGAAAGTGAATAGGAACCATAGGTGCCTTTTCACTTGTATGATTCCCATACACCTTGACGTCAAGAAGCGCGAGCGTGACATCATTTCGGCATTATTGTTTGATTATATATTTTTAAAACATTGATATTAGATCAGACCCTAATATACTAAAGGAGATTTACAATATTTTTGAATCTTTCAAACGTCCAATGTTTCAATGTGACAAGTCTCCTTCAATATAGAATGAAAGAAAATGATATTTTAATGGACTTCTTTATGCATGTTTTGGTCCATTAATTGGACCGAGTCTTCCTTGGCTGTTTGCGATAACTTTAATTAAAAGGTTCAAACCAATGCCATTAGATGTCTGACATTAGGAGTCATAGATTTGATTTAGTTATCACGTAAAGAATGACATCAAACGAGTCTCTTTCATTCTTTTTTATTTTTTTAAGATAAGTTTTTATGTAAAATTTTACCATAAATCATATTATAATGGAGTCGTAAATGACCAGTAATAAAACAATTTTATTAATGTGGATGTGTTATTGACGTTGAACGATCTTTATTTCTGTCTGAATTTAAATATGTTAATTTATATATAATAATCTTGATAAATCATGAGTCAACTCGAATGAGGCAAATAAAAAGATATTAATTTTAAAAAAATAAATTTAATATTTTAAAATGAGTAAAATATATTTATTTGTTGTCATAAAAACACGATCTAGTTTTAAAATCGGCATTGATCACCAGTTAGTCATTGGCCATTAATCTTGTTCTTCTAGCAATAAATAAAATAATCTTAAGTCAAACAAGAAACTTAACTGATTGGGTGGATTTATGAGTTGACTTGGCAAGTTGGTTGGATGATATATTAAGTTGACTCAGTGAGTTGGTTCCATTTGATTTAAGGGGATGAGTCACCTCAAAATCCAATTGAGTCAAGTCAAGCCAACTGAATTTTAATATTAGGTTTATAACTAATCATGTCTTCTATATTTGATTTAGATTTTTGATACAAAATAAAAAGTAGAAAATAATTATGGAACAAAATGGCTTTGGAAAAAAATAACTTTTAAAAAGGGAAAATATTATTATTATTATTATTTTTTGCTTTTTAAAAGTTCAGATGAAGAGTTTTACCTTTTAAAAGTAATTTTTTAAAATTAATATAATAAACCCACTTGAAATTCACTCGCTGACATGGATGTGTGAACAAAATCATAAATCTTTTTCCTTACATATCACAAAGAAAAAGATCTATGATTCTGTGCAAATATCACGTCAATGAGTGAATCTTGATTGACTTTTTTCGAGTCAATTTATGGGAATTCAAACAAAAATTTTAACTTTTCAATTTAAAAAAAAAAAAAAAAATGTTTACTTTTTCAAGTGTATCCAAATGAACTCTAAATTTATTTTGTTTTGCATTCAAATTAGGTTAATATTTTTGCAGTCATGTCAAAATCTAATGAGATGGTGTCAATTGGGCCAAGTTTTGAGTCAACTCAAAAAGCTCTAAAACTATGATTTTTTTTTCCATCCCAAAATATTTTCCTCAAATTATTATTTTTTTTCTCAAATTATTTGTGAAACTAACTCGTAATAATATATAATTTATATCTCATTAGTTATGGATTATGTATCATCAGTGGATGTGGCCATGTGGGAGTTCTCTTTGACAAAAATTAAGCTCGATTGAATGATTTTCTAACCATAATTAAATAAAAAGTCTAATCCATACTGTCTTTTATTTTTTTATTAATAAATGAGCCCATCTGAGAACTATAATTTACAAGTCAAAAAATAAAAATCTTGAAAAGTTTCACAGGTGCAAGAGAAATAATCGAGAAGATCTGACAATAATTGTTGAAATATTGATTTATGAGCACAAAGTTTAATTGGTCAGACTAGGAACGCAACAGCTGCTTGATCTTGGTGCCTGATTTGTATCGTACTCCGCAGGTATTGAATTCTTAAGATCTCTGGGATTGTAGTGAATATGTTTTCAATATATACATATTGACTACGCGAAAATGGCATTTTCATACAAATAAATTTCAGTCTTTTACAACTTAAAAAATGTCGGAGACTTCCACACACATCAACTTTAAGTTATAAAAAAAATAAAAAAATAAAAAAATAAAAAGGATATATATATATATATATATATATATATATATATATATATATATATATATATATATATATATGGGGCGGATTATGGGCCATATGAAAAAATAATGGGGTTTCAAAATATGGGTTAGAGATTTTAAATTGGGCTGATTTTTTGTGAGGATGGTTACTATGATGAGAAGATCATCCTCACAAAAAATCAGCTCAATCTGAAACTTCTAAATCCATCAAAAGTGATTTACAAATTATTAGTAAAAATTGATAAAAAATTAACGGTTCACATTCTAAATCACTCTTAATGGAGTTAGAAGTTTCAGATTGGACTGATTTTTTTTTCGGATGATCTTCCCATCATAGAGATCATCCTCACAAAAAATCAGCTCAATCCCAAACTTCTAACTCATATTTTGAAAATTTATTAATGTTGCATTGTTTTTACATATGTCCCTTGATGTTGCATTGTTTTTACATGTCCCTTGATCCGTTCCTTATATATATATATATATGGTCCTGTTCACCACCCTACGCTTTACCAAATGTGTTTTGTCCTACATGGGTTAGAAGTTTTAGAATAGGTTGATTTTTGGTGAGGATGATCTCTATGGTGAGGAGATCATCCTCATAAAAAATCAGCCCATTCCAAAACTTCTAACCCCATAAAAAATGGTTTACAAAAAATGGATGATCCACGATTTTTCAACTTGTAAACATGGGGTTAGAAATTTCAGAATGGGCTGATTTTTGGTGAAGAGGATCTTCTAATCGTAAAGATTATCCTCACCAAAAATCAACTCATTCCAAAACTTCTAACCTATGTAGGACAAAACACGTTTGGTAAAGCGTAGGGTGTTGAACATTTCCATATATATATATATATATAATCGTAGATGATTTTTACTCGTATCGTGAGGAAATACATTTGTGGTTATGTGCACATCCCACGTTAGACTTGTGAGAATCAGAGTAAATACCTTGTGTCATTCCAGCATTTTCTTATATATGTATAGGGTGTCAACATGTTTTGTCTTACATGAGTTAGAAGTTTTGGAATGGGCTAATTTTTAGTGAGGATGATCTTCTTATCATAAAGATCATCTTCACAAAAATCAGCTCATTTTGAAACTTCTAACCTATGTAGGATAAAATATATTGGCAAAACGTTGACCAAATATATATTTTTGTATATATTTGAGAGGATGATCTCTATGGTGAAGAGATCATCCTTGCCAAAAATCAGCTCATACTGAAACTTTTAACCCCATATTTACAAGTTGAAGAATTTTGGACCGTTAATTTTTTTGTAAACCACTTTTTATGGAGTTAGAAGTTTTTTAATGAGTTGATTTTTTTGCTAGGATGATCTCCTCAATATAGACATCACCCTCACAAAAAATCAGCTCATTCCGAATCTTTTTGCCCATGTATACATATATGTGGGGAGCATTCGGAGGCCCTAAAGAAAGCCAAACATTGTGCCAAATATTTTTCAAAACATGGGCTAGAAGTTTTGGAATTGGCTGATTTTTTGTAAAGATGATCTATATGATTAAAAGATCATCCTCACAAAAAATCAGCTCATTCCAAAGCTTCTAACCCTAATTTACAAGTTGAAGAACCCTGAATCGTCCGATTTTTGTAAATCACTTTTGATAGAGTTAGAAGTTTCAGAACGGTCTGATTTTTGGCGAGGATGATCTCCTCATCATAGAGATCATCCTCACAAAATTTCAGCCAATTCTGAAACTTCTAACTCATGTTTTGAAAAATGTTTGGCACACTGTTTAGCTCTCTTTAGGGCCTCCGAATGCCACTATATATATATATATATATATATATATATATATATTCATTCCTTTGACAACGTTGTAGAAAAGATTTTGTCCTACATGGCCAATAAATTTTGGAATGTGCTAATATTTTTGTGACAATGATCTTTATGGTGAGATCATCTTCACAAAAACTTAGCTAATTCTAAAACTTAT
The DNA here is from genome assembly GCF_017979445.1 of Akebia trifoliata. Taxonomy (NCBI): domain Eukaryota; kingdom Viridiplantae; phylum Streptophyta; class Magnoliopsida; order Ranunculales; family Lardizabalaceae; genus Akebia; species Akebia trifoliata. Next base: position 155,934 of record NW_028237137.1, on the reverse strand, counting down.
CATCCAATGAAAAGTAGTTACAAACTAACAATAAAAAATGAATTGTCTACGATTCTTCAACTTGTAAATTAGGGTTAGAAATTTTAGAATGGATTGATTTTTTTTGTGAGGATGACCACCTCACCATAGTGATCATCCTCACAAAAAATCAGTCCATTCTGAAAATTTTAAATCATATAAGACAAAGTACATTGTCTGAAATGTTTTCTATGCAACCCGACTCATATATATATATGAAATTTATGAATTTTGTCAATGTGCACCACATGTTGAGGCGCATTAAATATATCTTGAAATTTTGAGGGTATTTTGATAAGAAAAACAATATTTTGAGGGTAGTTTTGATAGGAAAATCAATTCTCAAGATGAGTTTAATGCACCTTAACGTATGCCCTTAAGATGCATATTAACAAAAGGGAAAAATATAAAAAAAAAAACTTAATAAAATAATTATTTCACAAAAAGAATTGAATTTATTGCAAATTACTAAAATGATAATAAATCGACCATTGAATGGACGATTTTTTCTCTCTCTTGATTATTTTTTTTTAAATCGAATTTAAAAAAAACGGCCATTGAATGACAATTTTTTCTCTCTCCTCTTTCTCTCTCTTGATTTTTTTTAAATCGAATTAAAAAAAAAACGACCATTGAATGGCCAGTTTTTTCTCTCTCCTCTTTCTCTCTCTTGATTTTTTTTTAAAATCGAATTAAAAAAAAACGACCATTGAATGGCCAGTTTTTTCTCTCTCCTCTTTCTCTTTCTTGATTATTTAAAAAAAACGAATTAAAAAAAAAAAACATTAAATAGTCAATTTTTTTTCTCTCTCTCCTCTTTCTCTTTCTTGATTTTTTGAATAATTTTGCTTTCCCTCTCTTCTTCCTTAATAAATTGTGAGTTCTTTGTGTTTTTATGCCTTTTGATTTTGATTTTATTTTTTCTATATTATTACATCATGGGATAGTTGTTTATTGGATGTTTTAATTTAAAAAATCATAATTATTCAAAAGGGTATTTATAGGCCAATTTCGAAAGAATGAAGTTATTTATCATTTGCACCTTGTAAGTCCTTTATTTTTTTTCTCTTTTATTTTTTCAAAGCTTTTTTATGTATTTATTTCATAAAGAGAAAGAGGAGAGAGAGAGAGAGAAAAATTGACTATTCAATGTTTTTTTTTTAAATAATCAAGAGAGAGAAAGATGAGAGAGAAAAAAATCGACCATTCAATAATCATTTTTTTTAATTCGATTTAAAAATAATAATAATCAAGAGAGAGAAAAAAACCGACCATTCAATGGTCGGTTTCTTATCATTTTGGTAATTTACAATAAATTCGATTTTTTTTGTGAAATAATTATTTTATTAATTTTTCCTTAACAAAATCATAAATTTATTTATATTCTTTGGATTTTGTTAAAGGACTCACATTAAAGTGCAATAAATACACCGTGCAAATAAATATGGGAATACTTTTGTACAAAAAAAAAAGATTTCTTTAGGACTTTTAAGTACAAAATAGAAGATCTTAGTGTATTTAATGCACTTTAATATGTCTCAAGGACACACTTAAGGCGCATTAAATGCAATTTAGAGTATTTTGGGTAAGAAAATAAATTTTCAAGATGTATTTAACGCAACTTAAAGTGTGCCCAGGGCACATGTTAACAAAATCCTTTTTTTAATATTTGACCTTTCTTTTAATTAGTTACAGATCAACTATGGTCCCTAGTCGACCATTACATGACCTGCACTCATGTGCGCATTTACAGTGGGGGCAAGTACCCCCACAAGAATTTCTCAAACTTTAAAGCAATTTCTTAAAAATTCTTCTTTTTTTTTATTTTAAGATCTTTAAAGACTTTGCCCCCATAGAATTCTAAACTTTGCAGCCACAAATGTTTTTTAAACTTTGAAAGACATCGTTCAGAAATTAAAATTTCTTAAGATTTTTAAATGATTTTGCCCTCATAAAATTTGTAAATTTTGAAAAAATTATTTATAAATTTAAAATTTTTAAGATGATCAAAGAATTTGCCCCCATCAAAAAAATATTTTAAAATTTTGAAAAAATTAATTAATAATTTAGAACTTTTTATATCAAGAATTCCCCATGTAACCTATCCATTAAAAGCCCTAAGGGACGCCGTATGGTTTAACAATTCTAGAATTCTCATACGCGTCAAAATAATTAAAAGCTTGGCCCCATAATTAAATGTTCAATTAAAGGATGACAACACCAATCATGATTCTCAACCGCTAAAAATGTGCCACGTGGCATTATAGACTATCAAGCAATTAATTACATAATCAGGTCCACTCTCTAAAAAAAGTGTCGTTACTTTCAAGTTTCAACTAGAAGTTATTAGGCCTTCTCTTCCCTCCAATTAGTGTGGAGATATTCATGTAAGATATTTTTTTGTCATTATTCGGACTTAGTTCCCGTGAGAGTGAGATCCCCTCATTAGTAGTCAAAGGGGTGCAAGTTGGGTGGGCCCAATCAATTTGTCGAACTCTTATCTATTAGAACTTTATGTCGTGTGACCGACCCAATTAACCTCACATATTTTTTTATTGTTTAATTACATAAAGAGTCTATAAATATTATAAATATCACTATTTAAAGAATTTTAATATCGTTAGAATTATGAATATTTTTTAAAGTTAATAATAAATTTTGATAGATAGAAAATTTACTAAAAGAATAACTCTAAACCCTCAACCATCATTTATAAAAAAAGATCGAAAATCCTATATTGACAAGATATAAATAATGAATTAATTGTGAAAAACACACAAAGAAGAGATATCACAATAGCGATATCCATCAATCCCTAGAACCCTAATTGATCTACATAGAGAGACGAGAGAAGGCCCTAACCGATCCACATAGAGAAAATGAAAAAGGTGAATTTAGAAGAAAATATCAATTTGATTGGGGTTTTGAAAGTTTTGAGAAACATGTGGATTGTAAGACACTTCTCCAACGATTTTGAATCGAAGACTTTATGATGGCACAAGATAAGTATTTGAGGTATGAGATAGAATAGATTCTATTGGAAAATCATAGTTTATTGAAGTTATATTTAAGATTATGAATGCGTAAAAAATCTAACATTATCTGATCTCTCTGATTTTAACTTAGAGTTGGGTTAAGATTTTGATTTCAACTGAAACTTATAACTATATATTCAATATATAATACCATTTTGTATTTTCTTAATTCCATTTACAACTTTTTCTATCTTTGATAAATTTTCACCTCTAAAATTTTCTAATCTTCACAATCATTATCAAATCGCAGTAGTTGATGATAGGATAAACCCTTGTTAGCAATCTCCCGTTTAATTTTTGAAAAAATCACGAATTTTTCATTTTTTTTCAAAGGAAGTATTATTCTCTAGATTATTGAACTATTTTGAATAATTCACGTGTTTTAAGTTAAAGAAGAATAAAACATTTTTTTTTTTTTTACGAATTTTTATAAAACTTGGTTGGAAAAAAAAATGCTACAATAACCTGTTGTATGTTACAAAGTGTAAACTTGTAAATTGTAACCTATAAAACAGGTCAACTTTGAAATGGTCGTGCTTCAATAATAATAATAATTATTAGTATTAATATATTAGACATAAGAGACCTCATTTTGAGATTTATTCTTAGATCTCAACTTGTATGAGTCGGCCATGTCTCTCCACATAATTCCACGTGGATAAAAATGAGTTTTAACTATGGGCCTAACCCATAATAAAAATGCCCAAATCCAATTGTTCTGAATCAATGATCAAGAAGATTTATAATTTGTAGCAACTCCACAAGGTGGGTTAGGCATTCATGAATTTAAAATAAGAAATAAATTTCGTGTTGGGTATCAAATGCATGAGTGATCCTTGGCCAATAAAACTTTGATGCAAATAAGGTATCCTCGAAATACCACATGGTGTACTTATTTGAATCCGCTGACCTTATTGGTGTTGTGTCACCTAGGGGTGTCGTCAGTCAATTTCGGTTATGTCTAATGTTATACAGTAGATACTCGAGAATGAACAAAATAAAGTTTGACCGAGGCTTGTGTTGAACACAATGTCCTTAAGAAAATTTTGTTCCCGCAACTTGGTGCCCACGGATCAATGAACAATTGTCTCTCAGGATACAACGATCATACGTGCAGAGGCAGCACTTCAATCTACACGTCTAGCGAATCAAACGCTAATGTTGTACTCTCAAAGAATGCAGACAAGAAATCTGAATGCAAGCAATTTAAAACAACAGAGAAGAAGAGAAAATTTTGAATTACCAAAAACTAAGGTCAAAATGACCTATTTATAGAATTCTAAGAAATAAGGTGTCTCTTGAGAAAAGATGGTTCTAAGAGACATAATATTTCTTGAAAAATGAAAGGTGTGTCACTTAAGAGACAACCCAAAACCAAAAAGAGGTGTCTTTACAGAACGAACATGCACCCATGGAAATCAAGAGGTGTGTCCTCTCTGAATTAAGGGGTATGCCCCTTCAAAATCAAGAGGTGTGTCCTTCCTGAATTAAGGGGTGTGCCCCTTCAAAATCAAGAGGTGTCCTCTGAAAGGAATAAAGGGGTTGTTTGGAGTCGATTTTTTATTCACCCAAAATAGATTTTTGATAACTAAATATATGAAAATATTATCTTCAATGAGAAGAATAAGTTTTCAAGTGGTCCCGCCACAAATAAATAATGGGACCCACTTAAATCGTAGTTCAAATAGACCCACTCGATCATAAAAATCTGAAAACTGCAGATTTTTTTCAATAATCCCCCACATGAATGAAAATGGCTACAACTAAAATGATGATAAAACAAAACAAAGAGAGTACATATAGAAAAGATACTACATCGGTATAGGTAGGTTGTGGCTTTAAACCTTCCCTAGTAAAAACTATAAGATTTACTCGCTAAACAGTAAACATGATGTTTTGAACTGTTCAAGTTTAAGTGTAAATCTAGACAATAGAATTCACATAGTTCCTTTCTTGACATAGTCGATGCTCACGGTTGTGTTCATTTTGGCCCTGAACATTCCTGGATTCATGAGTACTATAGAGAATTTTAGCCTTTATAAATTCTCATGGAAGCGACCCAACTTCACACTCACATAGGTGATTCCTATTAAGAGTACCTTGCTGTACCCCACTTGAAAATCAAGTTATAGGCATCATTAAAAGCAAAGCTTACCCTAAAAACCATTACAGATAGCACCGTTACATTATAAGAGTGGATATGAGAGTTTATCTCCTCAGGACTATTAGTGAGTCACACACAACTAGTTGTCCCATTGAATTTAGATCTTGGGATGTCTAGTCAACTAGGTTGGGTTGCCATTGTGATGACCCTTTTGTGTAGGCTTTAATCTCATTCCCTTCGATGTGCAGTAAATTTGCTCTCTTGTTAAACCGTTGGTAAGCGGATCCGCGAGATTTTTCTTAGACTTTATATAATCAAAGGAAATAACTCCATTTGAAAGCAACTGCTTTACGACGAATATGTCGAGACTTACCATTATAAATATTATTTTGTGCCATTGCTATCGTTGATTATCACAATGTACACAGATGGCGAGTACGGGTTTTGGCCATAAAGGAATATCTTCTAAAAAATGTCGAAGCCATTCAGCTTCTTCTTCTCCTTTATTTAACACTATAAATTTCGATTCCATGGTAGATCGAGCTATACATGTCTTCTTAAAAGATTTCCAAGAAACGGTTGCACTTCCAAGTGTAAAAATATATCCACTTGTGGATTTTGATTCTTCAGAATCTAACATCCAATTGGCATCACAATATCCTTCAAGTACCGCTGGATACCTAGTGTAGTACAACCCATAGTCTAGAGTAAATTTTAAGTATCTTAAAACTTTGACTAATGCCTTTCAGTGATCTAATTTTGGATTACTTGTATATCTATTCAGTTTGCCAACTGAGTAATCAATGTTTGGCCTTGTGCAGTTCATAAGATACATTAAACTGTCAATTATACGAGAATACTCTAATTGAGAAATACTCTCACCAGTATTTTTATTCAAATGAAAATTAACTTCTATTGGTGTTTTAATTGGATTACAATCAAATTGATTAAAATTCTTAAGTATTTTCTCAATATAATGTGATTAAGATAATACAAGTCCTTCTGATGTTCTAGTAATTTTTATCCCTAGTATAACATCCGCAACACCTAAGTCTTTCATTTCAAACTTATTAGTCAATATTTTCTTTGTTGACTTGATGATATTTTTGTTAGTTCCTAAAATTAACATATCATCAACATATAGGCAAACAATGACATAAGCATCTTTAATGCTTTTAACGTATACACATTTGTCAAACTCATTTATTTTAAAACCATTTGACAACATTACACTGTCAAATTTTTCATGCCATTGTTTAGGTGTTTGTTTTAATTCATAAAGTGATTTAACAAATCTGCACACTTTTCTTTCCTGTCCTTTGACAGTAAAACCTTCTGGTTATTCCATATATACTTTCTCATTTAAGTCACTATTTAAAAAAGCTGTTTTAACATCCATTTGATGCATTTCTAGTTTATACAACGCTGCAATAGCTATCAATATGCGAATGTAAGTTATTTTTGTAACTGGTGAATAGGTGTCAAAATAATCCAAAACTTATTTTTGTTTGAACCCTTTGGCAACAAGTCTTGCTTTGTACTTGTCTATAGAACCATCGGGTTTCATCTTCTTTTTTAAGATCCATTTACAACCTATAGGTTTGCTGCCTGGTAGAAGATCTACTAATTCCCAAGTATGATTTTGTAAAATTGAATCAATTTCGTTATTCACAGCCTCTATCCAATAAGGTGTTTCAGGTGTAGACATGGCTTCCTTAAAGGTTTGAGGTTCATTTTCTAACAAAAAAGTTAGAAAATCTGGACCAAATGACTTAATCATTTTAGGTCTCTTACTGCGTTTAGGTTCATCCACATTTTTTTTATAGATTTTTGGTCTATATTGCCTTGTGATCTAGTAATCGCATTATCATAAGTTCTTTTATGAGAACTTATTATTTATATATTTTTACAAGGAAAAATATTCTAAAAAAATAAAGCATTCCTTGATTCAATAATAGTATTTGCATGAACGTCAGGAATGTCAGATTTGTGCACAAGGAATCGACATGCACTACTATTATGTGCATAACCAATGAATATACAATCAATGGTTTTTGGTCTTATCTTAACCTTTTTAAGGTTATGAATCATTACCTTACCCAAACACCCCCATACTTTTAAATATTTATAAGATGGTCTTCGACTTTTCCATAACTCATATGGAGTTTGATCTAATTTCTTGTGAGGTATTTTGTTAAGAATATGATTTGCTAAAAGGATTGCTTTCCCCACAAATTCTAGGGTAAACCAGAACTTATCAACATAACATTCATCATTTCTTTTAAGGTTCGATTTTTGCTTTCAGCAACACCATAGATTGTGGTAAGTAAGGAGCGGTAGTTTAGTGAATAATACCATGTTCTAAACAGAACTCACTAATAGGTGCTTCATATTTACCTCATCTATCACTTCTTACTACTTTTATCTTTTAATTGAGTTGATTTTCAAGTTCATCCTTGTAATGTTTAAACATTTCTAAGGCTTCGTCTTTACTCCTTAGCAAATACATGTAACAATATCTTGTGCAATCATCGATAAAAGTAATGAAATACTTCTTCCCACCTCTTGTTTGCATAAATTTTAAATCACAGATATCACTATGAATTAATTCTAGAGTTTTTAAACTCCTTTCCACAGAATGAAAGGGTATTTTGGTTAATTTGGCTTCCACACATGTTTCACATTTGTAATTTTGGTCAATATGAAATTTAGGCAATAAATCTAAACTTATTAACTTTCGCAAGGTATTAAAATTCTCATGACCTAATCTATCATGCCACACATTGAAAGATTCAAGCATATAAACAAAAGAATTCTTTTTATTCATAGTTGAATCTTTAGGTACAATCGTCATTACATTTAGTTTAAATAGACCATCGGTCAAATACCCCTTGCTCATGTACATCCCATTTTTAGTAAGTACAAATTTATCATATTTAAATACTAATCTGAAAACTTTCTTACTTAGTAAAGATCCAGATACTAGAATTTTTCGGATGTCTGGTATGTGCAGCACATTATTTAATGTTAGACTCTTCCCCGAAGTAAATTTCAGCATCATCTTCCCTAGACCTTCAATTTTTGAAGTTGAAGAGTTTCCCATAAAGAGTTGTTCATCCTTTCTTGTTTTAAAATATTCTGAAAATAAATTTTTGTCAGAACATATATGTTGAGTAGCCCCTATGTCTACCCATCATTATTTAGTATTTCCGACTAAATTTACTTCAGAGACAACTGTAGAAAGGTTGATATCAGAAACAACTACAACTAAATTTTCTACTTCAAACAACTAGGCTTGAACAAATTTATTCTTCAATGAATCCTGATCCTTGCGCTTGCGGTAGTCCGTGGCTCGATGTCTAGGTTTGTTGCAAACAAAATAGATTCCCTTGAATTTTTTAAAGTCCTTTCCTTTAGGACCCATAGTAGAAATTTTTCTCTTTTTGTTGTGAGAGTTTAACTTAGGCCGTTTAACTTCCACAACATTGGCCTTGGATTCGAAGTAGTTATTATTTGACCCTTTCTCACTCATTCTGTTGTCTTCCTCAATCCTTAACCTCACTATCAAGTCTTCGAGCTTCATCTTCTTGCGTTTGTGCTTCAAATAATTTTTGAAGTCTCTCCAAGATTACGGTAATTTTTCAATTTCCGATGCCACTTGAAAAGATTTACTAATAGACATACTTTCTGCATGAATTTCATGCAGGATAATTTGAAGTTCTTGGACTTGATTGATAACTATTTTGGAATCCACCATTTTATAATCTAAGAATCTGCCGACTACAAATTTCTTTTGTTCGGCATCTTTTGTCTTATATTTCTTGTCTAAGGATTCCCACAGTTCTTTTGCAGTAACGATTGGACTGTATACGTTATATAGTGTTATTATCCAATTCATTGAGGATATAATTTCCACATAGAAAATCAGAGTGTTTCCATGCTTCGATAGTAGCAACCGTTGTGCTATCTGATTTGTTTTCCTTCAGAACAGGCGCATCTTCTTGAAAGAATTTGGCTAAGTTTAATGTTGTTAAATAAAACAACATTTTCTGTTGCCAAAGCTTGAAATCCGAGCCATTAAATTTCTCAGGTTTTTCTTGGTGATTTATTTTTTAAATCTGAGAACACAGAAAAAAAAAATTTGATAAAATTGTCTTAAGATTGTTATACGGTAGATACCCGAGAATGAACAAAATAAAGTTTGACCGAGGCTTATGTTGAACACAATATCCTTAAGACAATTTTGTTCCCGCAACTTGGTGCCCACGGATCAATGAACAATTGTCTCCCAAGATACAACGATCACACGTGTAGAGGCAGCACTTCAATCTACACGTCTAGTGAACTGAACGCTAATGTTGTACTCTCAAAGAATGCAGACAAGAAATCAGAATGTAAGTAATTTAAAACAGCATAGAATAAGAGAAAAATTTTGAATTACCAAAAACTAAGGTCAAAATAAGACAAGGTGTCTCTTGGGAAAAGATGGTTCTAAGAGACATAATGTCTCTTGGAAAAGGAAATGTGTGTCTCTTAAGAGACAACCCACAATAAAAAAAAGGTGTATTTACAAAACGAACAAGCACCCATGGAAATCAAGAGGTGTGTCCTCTCTGAATTAAGGGGTGAGCCCCTTCAAAATCAAGATGTGTGTCCTTTCTGAATTAAGGGGTATGCCCCTTCAAAATCAAGAGGTGTCCTTTGAAAGGAATAAAGGGGTTGTTTGGAGTCGATTTCTCATTCACCCAAAATGGATTTTCGATAACTAAATACATGAAACTATTCTCTTCAATGAGAAGAATAAGTTTCCAAGTGGTCCTGTCACAAATAAATAATGGGACCCACTTAAATCGTAGCTCAAATAGACCCACTCGGTCATAAAAATCTGAAAACTGCAGATTTTTTCCAACATCTAATACATACTTAAAATTGAAATTTAAGGCTATGTTCGATACCACTTTTGAATTCTGAAGTCTAGAAACTAGAAATTAGACTTTAGAAGTTTTATTAATATCCCCCATCACTGGTTCAAAACTTATGAATTTCGTTCCTGAAGCCTGAAATCTGAAATGAAATAAAGTTTTTGAAGTCTGAATTTTAAAGGTGGATCACCTCCATTCAGATTTCAAGTGCTACCAAATACACAGTAAATAAAATATCAATTATGAATCTTATTAGTGTGAGATCTTTGGAACCATAATCAAACCCGACAAATACCCGACATTGGTTAGTTGTAGACCAACCAATAAGTTAGACAATTAATTTTAGAATAATGATTTTCTAACTAGAAAGTCTTCACTTGGTCAATACTCAATTGACGTGTCGGAGACACGGAACAATAGATTTTTTTTCCTTGGGATACACAACTACACATCTTTTATGGGAATGTGTATTTGTGTATCCCGAGTAAAGATGGTTCCGTGTCTGACAACATGTCAACCGAGTAAAGATTTTCTAGTCAAATCTTCCCTTGAAAGCTTTTAGTTGATTTGATGAGCTTTGTGATTCCTATATAAAGGGATGGATTCCAGCAGCAGCTGATCGATAGACAGTAAGTAAGCCTCCCCTTTAAGGAGAGGTCGATCAATTCCTTATTTCTCATCCATGGACCGAAAAAGATAAGTTATTTATTTGCTTGTCGTTTCAAAATAAATCGGAGGCAATGTTGGGGAGGAGGATAAGTTCTTCTTACATCCCTGCTTGGGAAGGCAAGCAACCACCAATCCAATTCTTGATCGATGGCACACCCGTAAAAGGAAGAAGATTGAAGCGGAAAAGAAAATCAGCACTCTTAATTTTAGTAAAAATTTAAAAAAGAAACTTACCTTGTACTTCCTCACATGGTGGTTGATACCAACAATTAATTTTTCAAATAAATTAATTAGTTTTGAGAAGGAATGGTGAATGTATGTATTGACGTCTATTAGAAGAAAGTCAAAAGAAAATAAACTAAAAATGAATATTCTGTTTAAATTTTAATTTTAGTTGAAGTACATCTACTTTTTAAAAATTCTTGATTAATATTTAATGGGAATACTAATTATCTTATAAATAAATTATAATTAAAATAAATCCATTCTTCTAGAAGATTTGATTCTTGCTAGGTCCCTAATTAAGATGATTATCTGCTACGGGTAGAATTCTCTTTGAGTATAGGAATCTTCTAAGTTGTCTTAGGGACATTGTATGTAAAGATGTCTCTGGGCATAGATATGACAAAATGTAATTCTCTTTTTCCTGATTAGGGTTCTACCTAACTCCCGTTTAATCTTAAAATATATATATAATAATAATAATAATAATAAAAATAATAAAAAAATAAATAATACGAAAAGATACTTTTTTTTACCATTCACACCCTTAGTGCTACCTCTTGCATATGTATCAAAATCCATTTGATTAGTGATATTTTGATTATCGAATTTGATACTTTTTCCCTTATATTATCTAATTAAAAGAGACCGATGAGTTTTGGTCTAGGGGCCCACTTTATGGAAGAGTGTGCCAAATTTCGCTTTTCAAGGGGTGATGGATCAAATTTGATATTCCATGGTAGAGCAAAGTTTATCTTATGTAGGTTTGTTAGGCTATTTTGTCAGGTAGCCCCATCAAAACATTAACTTCTTCAAGAAAAGGAAAAGGTAATATTAATTTTCTATGATATAAGATGTGGCTTGTAAAAAATATTATCAGGATGATTTAGGCATACTCCTCCACATTTTGCTAAATATTTAAGATACCCTTGTATTTTCAAACTGATGGCAGAGACACCCCCCTCTACATTGATAATAACAAAAATGACCAAAATACCCTCATCTTCACCTTATATAAAAAAAAATCCCTGATTTTTCGGCTTAAATATATTATCTTCAATTCGGAAAAATCATTAAATATAATAATTTTAAGAAAATAGAAAAGCCAGATCTCGTGGCTTCCGCCGACTTCACATCACTTCATATAAAATTAATAAAATATTTTGTACAAACTTAATATATCTAATAAAATATTTATTTTTTTATTAAAAATATTTAAAAAATCCAAATAAATCAGACTTCACGTCACTTTGTATGGAGTACGGTTATAAATAACATATGTTACATCTAAAGTCGTACAAAACTAATATATCTAATAAAATATGAAGGATTCTATTGGCACACTGACTTTTCCTTATAATACACCAATACTTTTCAAATTAAATGTAAAGATTGTAAGGATATTTATGAAAATGTGATCAACTATTGACAAATGCACGATTTCCCGTTGACTATTCATCTTAATTATCAAAATGTGACTGATAATGATTTGAGAGATTTTAAAAAGTGACTATTTTGTCAGTTTAAAGTGACAATTTCACGTGTTTAACTAAAAATAATCACTTTAAACAAGTAAAATTATCACTTTAAAATCGTTGAATTCATTACTGTTCTTAATCTTTTATATAAAATATATAATTAGTCAAAATAGTAAATAATTTATTTTAAGCTTACGAAAAATTCACTCAAGATTATAGTGTGTTAGTAAAAGTTCTTATTTTTATTTTTTTATTATTATTAAAAAAAAAAAATCCCAAATAGCCATGATCAATTTTTTTAAATAATTAACCACCAAATTAGACAAATCTTGAGGAATTCAGTGTTTTTTTTTTTTTTTTTCTTTTTTAAAATTTCCTCTCTTGTCAAGATGATTACACGAGAATCTCGAGGATCACCGTATTGTATGGAGATTGGGATGATGATCCACCCGACTCACAATATCATTTTCCTTCAGACCCGTATACTGCCCGGCTGTGATCCGAAAACATGACATTTGTAGACTGTTTCTCTATCACATTTAAATGTTGACCATTTGCATCATTAAAGTTGTCGGTAATTCAATTTTTCATTAAAAATAATTCTAAAATTTTAAAATAAAAAATATTTAATTTTATTTTCATAAATTATTTTAATTTTAATCACATTACTCCAACAAGTGGCGGGGTCGAGCTGACTCAACTGATTTCATGGGTTATCAATGTGGCAAGCTAACTCAGAGTCAAACTCATTTCAAATAAAAATACTTGTGTCCAAGCACGATTCAATTTACAAAATTCGAGCCTATTTTTTGCATTAACCAAGTGTTAGATTAAACCAAAACCTGGCCCAACAGTCCAAATGGGTTCGATGAAGGCGTGGGCCAAGTCATCTCGAAACCATAATGAGTCGAGTTGAATCATCTAAGTTTGGAATCACTTGGTCAATTTTAAAACTATAACAATTATTACTATTAATGACATGTTTGTCCAGAATTTACAATATATATTAATCAAATTGGGAACTCTTCTTCATCTTTCTGTCATTGAGTTCGACTTTGAAGCAGATACTCCGCTTCAAAATTTTGAAGGAATCCTGTGCAGAATATGACACGCGCGTGGTTAGGGGGCGGAGCTAGTAAATAGCTGGTGGGGGCAATTGCCACCACTGAACTTTGAGACACTCCTATATTTTCAGCTAATTACATGCCCCACTTGTCCCCACTCCCTCACCTCTCTTCCCATTTGCCCCAACACCCTTTTCTCCCTCCATTCAAGTTCTTCAACTATACAACTAATCATAATTTACCCCCACTACAAGAAAATCCTGGCTCCGCACCTGCATGTGACTTTTTGTATTTAATTCACATCCCTACTTTTTTTTATTAATATATGGAATAACTCCTTTAAGATGCTTACATGTCATAGTGCGAAGAGGTTTGCTTCAAAATTTTGAAGTGGACTGATCGATTCAAAGTTTTTTCCTCCTATAATCTCAATGAGATTTAAATATAGGTTTCGTGACAACCAATTTAACGACCAAAAATTGGGCGACATGTAAGCGTGCACATGTTGTCCATCTACCATTTTTATTTATTGGAAAATAGTACATGGCATGTGCAACACATATGCACTATAATACTTTTTATAATTTAATTGTTAGGCTAGGGAAGATGAAGACACAAAAAAGAAAATTTTGTCATATTAGAAAACTAGCAAACTAATTTTATTGATTTTTGATGAAAATGACCTGTCCAAATTTAAATTTAAATGTAAAGTAAAGGCATCTGTGGGACTCTAAATTCTCGTGTCGAATCACTCTTACTCAATCTTGTCTTATTATAATAGTAAAGATGATAACAAGTTGTCTTACTTTAATAGTCAATCCAACCATGTGTAACATTAAAAATTATTTTATTGAAATCGGAATTTCAATATTAAATTTCAATCAGAACTTAAATCTATTTAATAAAGTATAATGGAGTTATTATAGTTTTGTATTTTTTGACGCGGGGATAAACGATCCTTCAGCTACAATTTTTTGATTGGACAAATGTCTCATTGACTTACACCATAATTTTTCGTCTTTCTTCTCCATTCTTTCTAATTTTATTATATCTCATTTTTCATAATTTTTGTTAGTTTTTTTTTTTTTTTTCTCTCTTAACTTAAAAAATCTAATAACATCCCTCCAACTCTTTTTTTCACTTTTATCCTATTAACCCTCAAAGAGGATGCTCGTGCTTATGGCATGGGAGAACTTAGTAATGAATATAAGAGAAATACTCGACAATATTTGAATTTGAAAGTATCAAAATTATTTTGGATGATGTAAGAATTATCAACTTAGTCATTATTTCATCAAAAGAGTTGTATGTCCAATGTAGTATTTATTTATTTTTACCAAAATGGATATTCATTGTTTTGTTACATTTGCAAATGCCACCTACAAGTTATTATATAAAAATTTATTATTTTAAACACCTAACTAATAAAAAAACCCGAGCATAGGCGATCCCTTCAATTTATAATAATAATAATAATAGGAAAGCTTAAGTGATTAGTATATTCTGGCTTTCTTGATCATGCCAAAGTGGTGTTACTTAGAACTCTTTGGATCCACTGGTCCTATGGGACCCACCCTTACTAGACTCTCACACCGATAATCAGCCTGATTGACAATTTCTAGCATTTGGATCTTACCATTTTAAATTATCATAAACTATAAAAATTAGTGGGATTTTAAATCCACCAAGAAAATTAGTTCAAATCTATTGGAGAGAAATAATTTATTAAGTTGATATCTAGTATGTATGTTCATAAAATAATACACTAAATATTAATGAAGCCATAAGCTTGAGGGGTGTTTCATAGGCCAACTTTTTTTATGCAAATTTTTGTTTTTGGCCTTGCTTTTTTATGCTTGAGATTCACTCGTAAAAAGGTGGAATTGTCAAACTTTTCGATTATTTACATTTCAGTAATCTCGGGTTGTCTACACGAATCCTAGATCATTTTGTATATATCTCAAGATCTCAGACACTTTTTTGTTTAACGGTGTATAGATCCGTCTAGTCTTCCACCCTGACCTTCTCTTAGTCTCCCTACGACTCTTCCTCACATCCTTCACTTCCCTTGCTCGCTCTAGTTTCCTAAGAGCCTCAAGTTCTAATGCACCGATGGTGGTTGCTTGTGCTGTCTGTCCCCTGTTCTTCATCGACTCCTCTACCAAGATATACTTCTTTACCTTGACATACAAGTCTTCTAGTCGCGATGGGTCAGTCTTAATTAGTAATGCATGCAGTCGTGTTCCATGAATTATTATTGCAACGTAGGTTGCACATGCAGTCGCCTCATCCAAAATTTCCATCACCAACGTTCTAGTCCAGAATCACAACATAAAAACTTGAATGCTCTCTCCAACTTTCTATCGTAGGTGAAAAAGTGTATTCACTCCAACCTTCATCCTTCTCAAATGTATAAACTATCCGACGAAGACTTCTTCGAGCTCAAAGAAACTTCTTATTGATCCCAAGGGTAGCCTTTGAAACTGGGATATAACTTTGTGCCTCAATGTCATTGGAAAGAGTTTGCAAAGCAATAAGTCATTGTTCTAATACAATACCATCTGGTTCCTATAGTGAAGGATGTGCTCCATTGGGTCTTTCGTCCCATCGAACGATTCAAACTTCGAGGGATAAAATACTCTCGGAAGGTTGGATGCCATTATTGTTGGGGAGAATGGTGACCCTTTGAGTTCCCAAATTATGTTCTGAGCATGGCGTCCTGTGTCTTTTCTCTTGACATGTTCCTCGTTCTTCTGCCGCATCAGCTCTTCTACTTCCCCCCTTATAATGGGATTCCGAGCTTCTAAACTCCCCTGTGGAATTTTTACTCCTATCGAATTTAATATTCAATCAATCTCAGTTTGATCTGCTGCGGGGGGTGGTGGTTCTTGTCTTGCTCAGTTCTCTCCCAATTTCGATTTCTTCACCTACCATCTGCCTGAGTTCTTCACTTTCCCTTCTTATTGCTTGAATTTCATCATTCTGGCACTCAAACCATTTTCACATCTATGTCAACAAGCGATGCACCACTTGTTGAGGATTTTGTGGTGCTAGTGGTAGGCTTGTAGGTTCTTCAGGTCTTTCTCGTCTTTTTCTTACCATTTTGGTCATTTGTTTTTGTTGTAACGTTCCCACAAACAACGCCAAATTGTAGATGCAAAAAACTTGTATTACCTCAAGATTCTCACTGGATAAATAATCTTCATCTTCTTATACTCCTAAGTATGTTTGCAACAATACCTCTCCGACACACAAGTTAGGGTTTTAGTACAAAATGTAGTGTAGAATTTTAGTAGAGAAAAATTGTATACATTTTTGTGCCTTGTATACATGTATTTATAGAGGCTTTCTCCCTTTGATCTTCCTTGATTTTTTTTCTTTCCGTTTAAATGATTCTATCTTCTTAGGGACTTCCCTTGATTTTCACGAATATTATTAAATTCCTGATTATCTAGGATTTGATGTTTTCAAACTTTCATCCTAGCCCTCAGAATCTCAGTTGAAGATACTAGTGGACCTTTCTTCTTTCGATCCCTTTTGCTAAATCAGATATTCGACAAAGTAGCTTTGTAATTGCCACGTGTCATATTCTGAAAAATGTCCTCCACAATTTCCATGAACACACTAAAAATCCCTAATATTTGAATCTAACATATATCTCAAGATTCATTTAACATTGTCATGCTTATAATATTCAATAAATTAGAAAGCGTACGTTACGACATTGCCATCCAATAATCAAAACATGTGACTTGTTGTGCAAGAAAATGAACTTCTCCTGGATTTTTCAATACTAGACTCATCTTTTCCTCTTTGCTTTATCGTTTGGATCGACCTAAGCATTCCGTTTTTTATGGATTTCAAATCCAAAAATCCTAGAGAAAGTCTCCACGTTTTTGGATCTTTAGTGATTATTGATAATCATAGATTGTTGATTCCATAATAGGAGAGTCGATCAATTCTTATATAGAAAAAAATAGAGGGCCTAGAGTTCCTCTTTTAGTAGGATTCCTTACCATTAAGGTTTCCTATTAAAACCTAATAACGATTCTATTTAAATCCAATAACTTAGTGGATTTCCCAAATGTTGACAACTTTTTAATAGAATCCAATTAGATTAAAACGTGCTAAACATGTAGGCCGATTTAGTCACCCATAAATTGAGTATAACATTTTTGACTAAATAAGTACTAAAATTTATAATGCACTGAAACACATACATGCATCTGCCTTAGTCTTCTGAAATGTAATTCACAATTACCTACTAGCTTGCCTAATCATTGGATCATTCCATTATATAAAATGCTTATTTTATATCAATAATCAATGTTTTCTAACAAAATGATTTCGATGAATTTCACTATTGTTCAAAATTCTCAACACTTTTTGAAATATTATGATATAACATTACAATTTAATTGAAATTAAAATAAAATATTGAAAGATTTCAATTGAAACCATTCCACGGGCCGATGACGTTGATCCACGATTGAATTTAATGATGCCACCACCACCTTATATTTCAATGCAGTTACTCATTCTCTTATGATTATCTATATTTTTTTTATTTTATTTGAGTTTAATTTGTAATGGGGATTCTTAGTGTCTAACATTTTTTTTTCACTTACTGAAAGCGTCCTTGATTCGCGGGGTGTGCAGATCCGTTTTTTTTTTTTTTTTTAGATTTGGGAGTCGCCACCTAGTTATTGTTGTCTAGGAACCGAGCATTGACTCTAAATAGATAAAAATAACTAATCTACGAATAAAAAGAAACTATGGTCCTAGGATCACATTACGAGGTTGGAAGGTGTTAGGCATCAACCCTACCCGATAAATACCGGTATCCACTTTTTCCCAAATTAAAATTATATTGCTAAATAAACCTAAAAATTAATAAGAAGATAAATAAATAAAAAACAGTTACCTAACTGATTACGACAATCGGTTCCCTCAATACTGGCGGAGAGCGTCCTTGTACGAGTTTCCTTGCTTCTCCTCCGTTACTGGATTTGCTTCTAATCTCCAAATTGAGGTATCTTTCTCCTACATTTGAGTGTTTTTTATATTTTTTGAAAGGTTTCTAGGTATTTTTTGAATAAAAGCTAAGGTTTGGATAATAGGTAGGGAGTTAGGACTTCAAATTAAGATTTGGAGAAGGCTAAAGAGACTTTTTGACTTATTTTTTCTAGGGTCTTTGACCTGCGAGATTGGATTGTGGAGGCTCCTATTTATAGATCTTTTTTTTTTGAAGAATTGGGGTTTAATTATGTCTCTTTTAGATAAGGTAAATTAGGATTTTGACTTAAGTCTTATTTGATTGACTAGGTTTCTTTAGATTATGATTTTAATTAAGGTTTTGACTTAAGACTTACGAGATTGACTTGATCTTTTAAATTAGGTTTTTTAATCTTGAGTACAATGAAAGAATATAAGTTTTGTGGAGAACCTCCTAATTATATCTTTAATTATTTGAACCCCCAGATAGAAGGATCTTTTAATAAATATCAAAAAGGCTCCACTTAAATAAGTGGGCAACCATCAACAAATTTGCCTGAGGGCTTGATTGATCAATTTTCTTAGTTCAGATTTTTAAATTAAGGTTTCACTTTACATTAATTAATGTTTTATTTATTAATTTTAAATTTAAAAATTTTTAAAATTGAAAAATTATCGTTTTGCCCCTGAAAAGAACTTTTGCGTTTCAAGTCATTTTTTGATGTTCTGGGATATTTTGAAATTAATTTTTTTTACAGAATTCAATAGGATTATGGGTTTGTGCCATCATGAATTTTTCGACATGAAATGATTGTGAACTATGAGGGGCATTTTTATAATTTTGTCAAATTCGGTAAAAGTTGACGACATGATTTATTTGGTTTTAATTTGTTATTTTATGTGTTCAAAAGGGTTTTCCTAAGCATAAGGGGGCTCTAAGGATGTTTTATGTTAGGGGTATTTTGGTAATTTAATCATTTTTTATGATTTTTATAGTAAAACTTATTTTGTGTGCAAAATGATGATTTCTATATTTTTGGGGTTATATTTTCCTAGCGTAGCATGATTTCTATAGTTTTGTTAGTTTGAGATATCTCATTTGAATTTCTGAAACATATCTAGTAACAAATAAAAATATTGAAATATTCATCAATCATTAGAATCGTCGTAATCGGGTTGACAAGTTGATTAATTAGGCGAGTGCAAAAATGGAGTGTCAGCAGATGCTCCTCTTTGATAAAGGGTTGAAGCAAACTAGATAACAAATATATTTTGATAGACAGTGTGATATCTGAATGCCAAAGCTAGTGATAATTTATTTTGCAGCCTGATTTAGCAATTCGTCGGGATGTTTGGATCCTTGAGAGTAAAACTCTCCTCGAACAAAAATGTTGTCAGGTCCTCAAGCGCGAGCTCTCATTGATGGCGTCAGATCCTTGAATTTTAAAAAATTCTCCCTGACTAAAAATGTGCAAGTGTGTGTACTTGAAAGCTGAGATAAATCTCAGAGCATTTAAGCAAAATCTGACAAAAAACTAAGTAAAATCTGAGCATAATTGAGAATAAATTGAGCATAATCCGAGTAAAAGTTTAATGTTTTACTCTACCTACTCTGGGTGAAAGAGTAATGAATAATTTTTTTTTGGGAGTCCTACTTTACCTACTAGGGGTGAAAGAGTAATGAACTAATTTTTTGAGGAGTCCTACTCTACCTATTTAGGGTGAAAGAGTAATGAACTATTTTTCTGAGGAGTCCTACTCTACCTGCTCGGGATGAAAGAGTAATGAACTAATTTTTGGAGAGTCCCACTCTACCTACTCGATGTGAAAGAGTAATGAACTCATTTTCTGGGAAGTTCTACTCTACCTACTTGGGGTGAAAGAATAATGAACTAATTTTTTAAGGAGTCCTACTCTACCTACTAGGGGTGAAAGAGTAATGAACTAATTTTCTGGGAGTCCTACTCTACCTATTCAGGGTGAAAGAGTATTTAACTAATTTTCTGGGAGTCCTACTCCACCTACTCAAGGTGAAAAAGTATTGAACTAATTTTGAGAATCCTACTCTACCTACCCAAGGTGAAAGAGTAATGAACTAATTTTTTGAGGAGTCCTACTCTACCTATTTAAGGTGAAAGAGTAATGAACTATTTTTCTGAGGAGTTCTACTCTACCTACTCGAGATGAAAGAGTAATGAACTAATTTTTGGAGAGTCCTACTCTACCTACTCGAGGTGAAAGAGTAATGAACTAATTTTCTGGGAAGTTCTATTCTACCTACTTGGGGTGAAAGAATAATGAACTAATTTTTTGATGAGTCCTTTTCTACCTACTTGGGGTGAAAGAGTAATGAACTAATTTTCTAGGAGTCTTACTCTACCTACTCGAGGTGAAAGAGTAATGAACTAATTTTTTGACTTTACTTACTCAGGGTGAAAGAATAATGAACTAATTTTTTGAGAGTCTTACTCTACCTACTAGGGGTGAAAGAGTAATGAACTAATTTTCTAGGAGTCCTATTCTACTTACTCAGGGTGAATGAGTATTGAACTAATTTTTTGGGAGTCTTACTCTACCTACTCAGGGTGAAAGAATAATGAACTAATTTTTTTATGAGTCCTACTCTACCTACTCAGGGTGAAAAAGTAATGAACTAATTTTATTGGAGTCCTACTCTACCTACTCGGGGTAAAAGAGTAATGATTTAATTTTTTGAGGAGTCCTACTCTACCTACTAAGGGTGAAAGAGTAATGAATTAATTTTATTGGAGTCATATTCTACCTATTCGGGGTTAAATAGTAATGAATTAATTTTCTAAGGAAAACAAACGGGGGATTAACATCGCATTTGATTTTTTTCTTTAAAAAAAATAAAGAGTTCGATTTTATGAAGGTCTGGTCAACATTTTAACTTGCTTTTGAACCTCAGGAGTTTTCAACAAATTGTTATCAAAAGGGTAAACTTTTAATCCAGTGTTAACCTTATCCTTTGGTGTTGATTAAGCTTCAGAACAAAATGTCCCTAGTTTGATAGAAAACATTGCACTAGGAATAATTGAACTCAGTTTGAAAAAAACTGCCCCTAGTGTAAAGGGGAAAACTACATACTTTAAAAAATTAAAATGTCCCTTGTTTTGAAGATTTGAAATCTTTGATTACCGCAAGCGTAATAAAGATTTAACTTTTAACTTTGACTTTTTATATTGAAGATTTTGAGTCCGGCTCCAAGAAATTGGAACAAAATATTTCTTTCTGAAATTTATCATAACATTTGTTATTTCTCTCTGTCGGTTCACTTAGGGACATGAAGCTCTTCAAATCAATCATAGACAAGAGGCTTGTATCTACTGAGTCTATATTTGATTTAAACTGGATATTAAAACTTGAGCATTCAGACTTTTAATGTTTCGGCTCGGATAGTCTTTTAGCTTTTCAACTCTTCGGAGATTTTTTTTGTTGTTCTAATTTTTGCCTAGATTGTCCTTTTAGGTTTTCAATCTAGCGAGCTTATATTTTTTTATTTTTGCTCTGATTGTTGCTAAGGTCGTCTTTCAACCTTGCAAGCTTGCCTTAATTTTTGCCTAAGTTGCCCTTTCAGATTTTCTATCTAGCATGCCCCGTTTTCTTTTTCTTCCCTTTTAAAATTTCTTTAGATACTGTCTGATCATTCTTTGTTACCTTCCTTGACTTTTCCACATGGTACTTAGGAGGACTTTCATGGGTAAGCTTAGGACTGGGTATAAAAAGAAAGGAATTTTGAGGCTTAAAAATTCGAGTGCCTGTATGGCATTTTTTAAAAATTGTTTTCTTTTTCTTCGAATTTTCTTCTCCATTATGACAATATTTCTTTTTTTCTTTTGAATTTGTTTCTTTGTGGGGGACTATATATATATTTTTATTATTTTATTGTAGTCGGGCCTGAAGTAACTTCTCAAGTTGCCTACATACCCAGAATTTTGGGATCAGACCAAAACATAGTTTGAATCTTCCCTCCCCTAGGTTAGGTGATCAGGCTGAGAAATAAAAAAGTTTTTTTTTTAAGACTGCAAAGGGTTGAGAAATAAGATATTAAACTGGGTAATAGGAAATTGATTCGGTCGAAGGTGGCCTCTTTAAATGTAGTATCGCTTGATCTTGTCAAGGTTGGTTGGTTCTGGTAGTTCGATTCCATCCTAATTTTGAAGTCTGATAGTTTTTCCAGGTAATATTTCTTTAATGATGAACAGACCTCCCCAATTAGGTTTGAATTTCCCTCTGGGGTCAAAAATAGGTACTCGATTCTCTTTGAAATTTGATGATTTTTCAAAGTAGTGTTTCCTTGTTGATGGATGAATCTCTTCAATTAAGTTCAGACTTCCTCATATGGTTGATAAGGGGTGCTCAATTTTCTTTGAAGTCTGATGGTTCAATCCTTGACTTGTAAGTGGCAACCTTAGACTTTCTTGTCAAACGTGCGAGTGACTTTTCTTTAATAAGTTTGCACGTGGTACAAAACTTTAAGTTGTTTTTCTTCAATCAAGTTTAGTTCTTCGTACTTTATGATGAGCCTAGTCTATTTCTAGCAATTGACTTTCCATCAAGACCTTGAGATATGAGATTTTCTTTTCAACTGGTAAGACTGTTTCTGTACCCCTGTAGTGTAAATGGTAGCTTCTCTAACTAATCTTGGTACAATTAACATATTTTCTTAATGATTGCCTTAAGACTTTTATTAGTTGCTTCAACCACTCCATTAGTCTAAGGATGGTAGGAAGATGATTTGTCATGTCGGATCTTAAACTTTGAACGCAGAGTGATATCATCAAAAACTAATTTCAAAGGTACCCTATTTCGACTTATGATATTTGCTTGGATGAACGTTGTAGTTCGAAATGCAGTGGGACAGCATTGATACATTTTGTAACATCGTCTTTAATTTCATTGATATTTTTATTTTATCGAGCGAGTATCTATTCCATGTCAGATAACACCCAAGCTTGCACCTAACATATTCTCATAGGGTCACGCGAACAAGTCTTTTAAAATTTCTTAGTAAATTCATTATCCTTTCGTGTTCCTCTAGGGATATGATGGTTTCTATATGAATTTCTTGAAAATTATTTTATGTTCCGAGGGCAAGGACCTTTACTTTTTCGATTAAAGGTTGAGTCCGACCATTATCTTCTTATTCAGGAGAAAAATCTATTAGATTATTAGTTAATTCTTTAATGCACTCAAGGTATTCAAAAATTTCCTTTATCTAATCAAATTCAGATGGGGCGACAAACACCTATATAGACTCGACAAACTAACTCGACTCAACAGGAAAATAGTATACTTGATCTGAAGAAGACATGACATTGATGGATTGAAAAAAAAATGAACTCAAGTTAACCTAAATGTCTCATGAAAACGCAAGACAAGTACTTACAACAGGCTTGATTAGGACTGAGGACTGATACATTGCTTATAACCGGCAAAACTAAGGCACTGTGATATTCAAGGAACAACTGTGTAATTTCGAGAAATTTGGGGCTCATTTCTGACAATTCACTTGGTAATGACGTTTGTTCTAACTGATCAGACTTACAACCCTAGCTAGATGATGGACGATTGAACTTAGGTGTAATGATAACCAAACCTTATTGAAGGTGAATTTAATCAATTTCAGTGTTACCCCCTTGATAGCATTTTAAATGAACCATGAGATTTTATTGAATTCTTTGCACCAATCCATTAAACTATTCATCCATTCAATGATTATTCAGAAGGAAAATAATTTTATTGCATTCTTGAAAATTATTGAAAAATAATGTTTTAATTGAATAAAAATTTTCATAAATCTGATTATCTTTTGCAATCATTTTCTTTTTAGAAAAACATATTTTACTAATTTTCCAAGGTCTATGCAAAAAATAGATTTTTTGTTATCCAATGACGAATATAACTAACTTTATTATCTAATGACGACATTGACATAGAAGGAAATGAAGATCATTAGTTAACCATCATTAGTATCTAGCTCCCACTGACGGAATATCCTGGCTTCGCCCTTGCAACCAAGACTTCAAATATGTGATTTTTTTTTTTGTTGTTGTTGATAGAACCATCTTGAAGTCTAGTTTATTCCAATAAAAAAGGATCTCAAATTGGAGTTAATGTATTGAGTGATAGTGACTTCTATCCAAAGTTCGGATATCCATATTATTGAATTTTTCACCAATTTGAATTCAAGAATATCATATTTAGTATTTTTATTAATTTTTTAAATTTTTTATTTATTTATAAATTTTCCTTGTATAATTAGGTTGAAACAAACTCGGTCAAAGGTTTCCCACACTAAAGGGATGTGGGTCACCAATTATGCATCTAGAGATGGATTGAAGATTACAAATTTCTGTAATCACAACATTCTTTAATTATAATAGATTAGAAAGTGTCGTCTGCAAACACACATGTATCAAATGGGGTTATTCGTAATTAATATTGATTAAAGGGTTATTGAATATTACATAGTAAAAATATTATTTTTGTAATCCTAAAAACTAACAATGTGATTCTCTCTATGTTGTGTTGCAATTTTCTTATATTTATTTTTAATCAAAATGACTGTTATTATATTAAGTTTAAATGTAAATGTGGGAACATTTGTGGGATCCAAAATTTGGTATTGAACCATTACTATGATTCATATACTTGATCACATCAAAACATGGTTAATCAAGAACCAAACCAGCGTATATTATAATGTCTTTACATGCCATTCTAAAACATGACTTTTGGTTGTACGTCTTCTAATTAGGGGTGCAACTTGGTTTGGTTCAAATTGAGAACCGAACCAAACCGATAGCTTAGTTTGGAATAAGTTGCGGTTTGGTTTTGGATTACGAAAATGGAGAATCGATCAATTTGATTTGATTCTCGGATCAAACTTATATAAAACCAAACCAAATCGAGAATCGTTCCCCTATGCAATAAATAAATATATATGTATATAATAATTTTTATAAATTATTTTAAGAGTTAAGATATATATTAGTCATCTTTTATGTATAAACTAATGACTGTTTATAGATAGATTAGTGATTTATTGTATAAAATTTTATGTTTATTATATATATATTTTTATATTAAAAATATTACTAGAATATTGACAACCTGTAGAATCGAACTGAATTAAACCGACTTTAGTTCGATTTGAATTGATTTGATTCCAATGAAATTTGGTTCGATTCTAATTCTTATTTAGTGGAACCAACTAAATAGGAACCAACTTATGTTTGGTTGATTTCAATTTGAGCACAAACCCAACCATACCAAACCAAGTTTCACGCCTACTTGAAATACCAAGAACAAAGTCTAACCAAATTAATTAAAAATTTGACCTTTTTTGCTGTGCTCCGCAAGAAGACATCTTCCTTAGATCTACATAGTTGATATTCCTCAAGATTATCTCCACGTCCCAGTGGAAGAAAATTTCTTATTACTATAGCCGGCAGAGACGGATTCCCCTGGAATTACCCTTCTCGTGGGTTTGTGGGCCCTACTATCCCTTTATAAATACATAAGCTTTCACTTCCCCTTACATATCGAAAGGCAGAGAGAAGACTTCTTTTAACAATAACCAGTAGAGAGAGAGAGAGAGAGAGAGAGAGATGGCGAATCTTTCCAACGGAAGCACAGATAGTTACATCAAGATCCCAAAAATCAAGTTCACGAAGCTGTTCATCAATGGAGAATTCGTAGATGCAGTCTCTGGTAATTTATTTATTTTATTTTTAAAATTTTCGATTCTTTCGGATTCTATTCGATTAAGAGATCTATTAAATTGAGTTCCTCTTATATTTACTTTTTGTTTTTTTGGGAAATTTATCTGATTTTATATTTTATTATTATAAAAATAAGAACTTTCTAGTTCCAACTGACGGCTCAGATAAGATAAGATAAGAAATACAGATCGGTTTCTCAAGGGAATCTCTTTTCATATTAGCCGTTCGTTTGACACTATAATTTTTCCTATGTATATATTGCAGTGTCCAACGAACGGCTGAGATAAGAGAATAAATACAGGTTTTGATTGGTTTTCAAATTATAGGTTTTCTCGGGAATCTCTTCCTATTTCAGCCGTTCGTTGGGCACTAAAATTTTCCCTCCAATAATGTGCAAAAGGGGTTTTTTAATATATATATTTTTTCAATATTGCCGTCAACTCCGGAAGACTATCATCCATAGCTACGGACAATTCTTTTATCTCGAGATTCTCAACGTTAAAACCACGAGGAACGTTATATGACTTTGAGATTCTCGTTCGGTCGTTCTGGGGTGACACCGAATTTACTGCGACTCTCACAATTCTAACGTGGAGATGTGTACATAACCGTTGATGATTTTACACGTATCACGAGAAAATAAATCTACGGTTATGTGTACATCCCATGTCAGAATTGTTAGAATCGCAGTAAATATCCTGTGTCACCTCAGCATTAGTGTATACTAAATATACCATTTGTCAATTTCAGACCTTTAATCTCCCCCACTTTTGATTTTCACGCAATAATATCATGACACGTGTTAAAGATGAGAGGTGTCGCGTATACCCTAAAAATTAGATTTTTTACTGAAAATATCCTTAAAAAATTATTTTTATTAAAATACCCTCAGATTCCTATTTCCAGAGTGTATTTGATGCACTAACATTTCTATTTTTTTATTTTTTATTTTGTAGGGCACACCTACAAAATTTTTTGAAATTGGAATTTGAAAGTATTTTGATAAAAAATAATTTTTTAAGGTTATTTTTATACAAAATTTAATTTTCAAAATGTTTGCACTTTAACGTGTGTCCGAAGGCACACGTTAACAAGATTTATTTATTTATTTTTTTTTTCTGGATGGGGAAGGGGTGGAGGGGAGATATCATGTGTGGTGCGGTTCCATGGTAAAAGTGTAGGCTTTCCACTGAACCGTTGGTCATCATGTCTAAGAGATGGACCACTACTTTGAAGAACCCTATCAACCATTAGTGCCAATATCATTTCATTTGGTCGATATGCATCACTAGACGGGTTAGATTAATGGTATATCAAGGTTGATGGATATTGGTGAACATTATGACTTTTTTTTTTAAACTTTTTTATTTTTTATTTTTTATAAATTAAGCTTGTTTTATAGGACCCCACCAAGTATCAATAAAAAAAGGTCTTTAATGTTTGTTTAAATTATATAGACATTTCAACTCTTCTCATATAATTAATTATGTGTTTAAAATCTCTTTAGGGCCTGCAAATCTAATAAAAAACACATCATATCTGTCAAATAACGATTTGCTATTTCGAAATTTATGTACTAATGAATCAACGGAATAAAAAAAAATCAAACTGCTCCGAAATTTTCTCTCTACTAACCAATTACTCTTGTTTTTTATGTGAGTTATGATAACTGCACACTATAAAATATACACGGTTGATGTGACAAGGGCTAGGGGTTGAGTCAGGATTTTCTCGTAGTGCAAACTACAGTTAGTTGTATAGTTGAAGAACTTGAAGAAGAATGATTTTAGAGAGAAATTCAAGATTTTTTTATTAGAAGTTGAAGAAAATGATATTTAAGTCATTTCCAATTAATATATGAGAATGCCTGTCAAGAGACAATGTCATCAACAATAATTGAAGAGGAGAGGGCAAAAATTAGAGGGAGGTGAGGGTGTGGGAGCAAATGGGGAGTGAGGTGGGGAATGAGGACAAGTAGGGCATGTAATTAGTAAAAAAAATATAGGGGTGTCTCAAAGTTCTGTGGGGCAATTGCCCCCACCAGCTTCTTACTAACTCTGCTTTTGACAAGGGCACAAAATCATAAATCTTTTTCTTTGGGATACTCAAGGAAAAGATTTGAGTTCTATGCCCTTGTCACATCAGTCGCATACAGACCGTACATGATTTACCGTGTGCATTTATCATTATTCTTTTTATATACATGTGACCTCATGCCATTAGTTCATTGGTTTAGCAAATAAATTTTGAAACATCAAATTTTTGTTCACATGTTTGATTAATTATATAGACTTGATTATTAGAAAAATAAAAAGTTGCAATAACAATATCCTTGAACTTGTTTTTTTTTTTTATGAAGACTATTACTGAAACGAAATAAGATTTAATAGAGAAAATACGATAAACTTTGCCAAATATCTATTTTTTTTCTTTAAATTTCATTATTTAAATTTACTTTTATTTCAGTTTTTTGTTTTTTTTTACAACTTTAAATAAATATTAAAGTTTAAAAATAAATTAAAGTAAATGCAATTATGCAAGAACAAAATATCATTTGATTACGTAATTTCACTAAAATGTTTTATAGAAAACGATGGCAAAAGCATCTTTTAGTGAGAATATATACTAAAAATCTCCCTACTAAATAATAGGTCCATTAAGTACCAAACTTTATAAATATTACTTTGACAAGGACTTTTTGAAAAATTTTTCTAAAAAAAAATACCTAAATTACCCTTAATCTTTACAACTTAAAAATTTCAAGGAACTGAGGTACCCCTCCTTGGTCTGGTGAATATTTGGGATACCCCTTATGTCTAAAAATAGATGATACGTCTGTTGATCTTGGTCATCTTTTAGAGATTAATGAAAAATAATCTCAATGATCAAAACATCCTAATTTTTTGTTCCCAAAACTAGATCTTCAATCCTTATAGGCAACGATGATGATGATCATCATAAAACTGATTTTTGACATGCAAGTAGACTATTTAAAGTCTAAAAAACTTATAACCCCCTCAAAAATATGAGTCAACTCAATTCAGTCAAATAAAATTATATTAGTTTATGAGTATTTTAAAATAAATTTTTTTTTTAATTCTCTGTAAAAATATATATAATCAAATAACTCAGTCAAGTTTTTTACCTAACTCGACGCATTTTTAAGTTAACTCGGCCAAGTTGAATTGAAAAGTTGGATCCATCAAATTTTGGGCCAAATCATTGTGAAATCCAATCGAGTCAATAGCAATGTTGGTGACTACCCAAATTTAATTGAACCATCTTCTCAAGTCAACTTGTTTGACTAAACTCTGAAATAGACCAAATTAGGTAAAAAAAAATTTGGTATACAAAAAAATTTGTTGTATTTATTAAACACTATATAGAAATATTTATAAATTTCATATAATTTTATTTGACTCATTTGAGTTGATTTGCAAGTCTTTGAATTAATTCAATTCAGTGGACATTCAAGTCGAGTTTCGAAATTGTGTTTTAAAATTTTAAAATTATTTTTATATATTTCAATTAACATAGGTGCATCTCAAATATTTTAAAATAGAGACTTTTCTTTAAACTCTTAAATTCAATGAAAGAGTAATTGGGATATTTAAAAAAAATATATATGTAATTCTTTGATTAACATATATAAAATGAATATTAAAGAGTCCATATTTTTTTATATGATACGTTTCTTTTGGTAGGTGTTTTTGTAAACACGGGTCCTGACAGTCATTGTCCATATTTTATTCTTGTCTTTTACAAAACATGTGCCAGTGTAATTTTGACTTCTGACACATAGTGATAAGGGAAAAGTACTTAGGACACCGTGCAGAGGGCCCATTTAGTAAACGTTTTCCTTCCTAAGGACAACCCCCTTTCAACTGGTGATGAATGACTCGACCATCGACAATTCAAATTATTAAGCTCAATCTTTATTTCAATTTTTGACATTTTTTTTTTAAAATTTTGCAATCATTGTGATCAAAGATTGTAAATCATCAATCTTGACATTTGAAAATAAATCATCAACATCAACACAAATTGTCAAGATTGAAACGATTTGAATCGTCAATCTTAATGATTTGAACTCGACTTTTTATCTGGGTTGAGGAGCATTAAGAAAGAAATTTTTTATAAACCAAGTTGTTATGATACCATTCCAAAACTTAGGTTGCATTTTGAAACACATCCCTCGTGCAAGGTCTATTAAGTAATTTTCCCCAACCAGATATAGTTACACCCATTTCTTGCATGATTTATATTCCTATAGAAATATAAATATTTATATATTGGATATTTATTTTTTTCAATTATAGATTATGGAATTTTAAACAAAATTGAGTGGCAAAATAGGATTTTCATCGTGATGGTTTCATTACATGATCCAAAAATGTAACATGTAGCATTTTGGTGTGACATTTTCTCTAAAAGTATCAAATTAAAATATTGTGTCGAAACATTACGAAATGGTTATGGAATTTTGAACAAAATTGAGTGGCAAAATAGGATTTTCATCGTGATGGTTTCATTACATGATCCAAAAATGTAACATGTAGCATTTTGGTGTGACATTTTCTCTAAAAGTATCAAATTAAAATATTGTGTCAAAACATTACGAAATGATTCGAAACTTTGATCCATACTAGTAAAAAAAAAAAAAAAAATTATTTGAAAATTAGATAGATTGAATTGAATTTCGTATAAATAATAAATCAACATGTTTTGAAGAAGTTGGCTCCAAAATCTTTCTCTTGATGGTTTGATTAAATCTACTCCTACATACACTTTGATTGATTAATATTTTTTTTTTTTTGTTTTGTTGTTATGTGTATAAAATCAGGAAAAACGTTTGAAACAATAGACCCAAGAACAGGTGAAGTGATAGCAAGAGTGGCAGCTGGAGATAAAGAAGATGTTGATTTAGCTGTCACATCTTGTAGAAATGCTTTCGACCATGGAAAATGGCCCCGCATGCCTGGCTTTGTATGTCCTTTTCTTTCCTCTCATCTTTTGTCTCATTTGACATAAAACCAATCATCTAATCTATAGTAGATTTGTCCAAGGCCCACTTTCCCATGGGGATTATTATGGAGTTCAAAAAACAGTTTAAATCTTAGCTTTTCCATGAAATCTGGAAGAAGGTTGTGATATTGGAATGCCAATGTGGTAAGTTATGTGGGCCTAACTACCTTTAGTAAGATTTAAAATCATACTAAATTGGTAAAGAAAGTGTTTTTAAAAGATTTTGAGTTCTCGAATGAGCCAACTAGGTTTTCAATGGGCCAGGCCAAAAGTATTCGAGCTGGGTTGGGCTAGTCCGTAAATTTTCTTATATCTAAGCACAGTTGTGGTTCCTATACCAAAAGTCAAATTCACAGTTTTTATTTAAGTGAAATCAATCCCTCTCAAAATAAACAAATTTACCTTTATTTATACCTCAAGAATTTTTTCTCTTTTTGGCATCTTTCCTTCACATTTATTTGATTTTGTTTTCTACTTGAATTCAATCACAATCAAATCTCTTGATCTCTTCCGTAATTTTAGGGATTTAAATTTATCTTGTAGTAGAACTCATCACAGTTCCTGAGTTAAAACCAACCTGTAATCCTCTAGAAGGGTAAATAAGTAAAACATATGTGATCACCATACAATATATAACCATTTTCATAAATATCTTAAAAATAATAGCTGATTCAATAATTATTGAAAAATAATTGGCAGTTTTCTTAAAATTTTATTGTGATGTACAAACTATCCCTTAATTTGGTGCTCTCAAATCAAAACTAACATGTAAGATAGAACAAATGGAAGATAAATACAACCCATATTTTCAGTAACTAATTACTTACATGATTACCATTAATGTTTAGCTAATTCTTCTCTTCTTTCTTGCATGATGTTCAGGAAAGAGCAATGATAATGATGAAATTCGCAGACTTAGTAGACGAAAACATTGAAGAATTGGCTATCTTGGATACTATTGATGCTGGGAAGCTGTTCAGTTGGGGGAAGATGTTAGACATACCACAAGCTTCAAACCTTCTTAGGTACTATGCTGGTGCTGCAGATAAGATCCATGGAGAGACATTAAAGATGTCACGGGATCTTTTCGGATACACTTTGAAAGAGCCCATTGGTGTTGTAGGACACATCATTCCTTGGAACTTTCCCTCAACAATGTTCGTCATGAAGGTTGCACCTGCCTTAGCCGCCGGCTGCACCATGATTGTCAAACCTGCAGAGCAAACACCTCTTTCAGCTCTCTTTTACGCACATCTTGCTAAGCAGGTAATATTCAATCCATGCTACTTTTATATGATTTGAAACAATATCTTATGACATATATTAACATATAGGAGAAACTACACTTTGGCTCTTATTAATATTTCATCAACTAGTTGTTGTTGAGTGTATATATTCCTGGACTCTCGGTGTGTCATACCCCAGTTAAGCCCCGTGACACTCTTATATTCATATTTCTCGGTTGGTTAAGATGGTATCAGAGCACTATGTTCATATAGGTCATGGGTTTGATTCTTTCCACCCTTACGAGTGAGGGGGATTTTCCTCTAGTCTCGGGTGTGCCATACCCCAGTTAAGACCTGTGACCCTCTTATATTAATGATTCTCCCCCTCTCCAACAGATCGGTCTTTTGGAGTAGTTAGTTGGTTAGTTAACAGTTATAGATGCAAAAATCTTTAATGGTCCTCAAGATTCATAATTAGACTTCGATCTTGATCTCACCTCGATCTGAGTTCTTCAAGTTGTAGGGGTTGTACCTGTAAAAGCATTTTGACGCCTAAGTCACTGAAAAAGGAACAGGAATTCTATGATATTGAAATTGGGTATATGGAACTTGTTGTAAATATTAGAAAATATGGTTGGTTCAATAATTTTGGCAATGTGAGGATAAACATTTGGTCAAGTTTACACCATTTTTGAAGTTTTTACATACCCAATAATTTTACTGTTATTCCTCCTTCGGTTTTAAAATATTGGTAATGTAATTTTAAAAGATCAGAGGAGTATAAAGGTAAATTCACCAAACAAGTTTTTATTTATAGACTTGAAACTTTTTTCTGATGGTGTAAAACATCCTTTTGGCAAAATGCATAACTCTCTTAGTAATTTCCTCTAAAAAGTTAATTATGAAAATATAAGTATAATGTTCTAAGTTGTACCTGTTTTAAAGTAGTTTTCTAATGTGTTTTCCTCTCTATTGAATCAGGCTGGCATCCCTGATGGAGTGCTTAATGTTATTACTGGATTTGGCAGCACAGCTGGTGCTACCATTGCCTCTCATATGGACATTGATAAGGTCTCTCTTCTCTCTGTAATATATGTGTGTGATTTACAGCATACATGTTTTGAAGTTGCATACTATTTCATAATATTTCGTCTGAGACATCTTGGTTTCATTGAGACCAAAACAAAACATTGCCCCACCCAAAAACATTGAATTTTTTTATTAGTCTCGAAACTGAAACATTAGTTTGAGATGAAATTTTAAAACTTGCCTACATCAATATTATTTTATTTTTAGTTACCATGTTTTGGTCTGTTCAGGTTAGTTTTACAGGATCCACCGAAGTTGGACGATTAGTAATGCAAGCTGCCGCAACAAGCAACTTGAAGTCTGTTTCACTTGAGTTGGGTGGAAAATCACCTGTCATAATCTTCGATGATGCTGACGTTGACACAGCTGTTGATCTTGCTCTCCTTGGCATCTTATATAACAAGGCAATTTTTTTTCGATACCACGCTTATTTCTTTAGCAAGTAATGTAGTTCAAAAATCTTAACTTTGGTGATTGGATATGGTTGTTCAGGGAGAAATTTGTGTCGCTGGGTCTCGTGTTTATGTTCAAGAAGGGATTTATGATGAATTTGTGAAGAAAGCATCAGAAAAAGCAAAAACTTGGACTGTTGGAGACCCTTTTGATCCTAAAGTTCAACAAGGACCTCAGGTATGGTGTTAATTTTGTCTTCAACTTGGCTTGATTATAGTTAGGTTGTTCTATGAAAATGAGTATTAACTTCGTATAAATTATAGAATGGGGCATAATTTTTTTTTTTTTTTTAACAAAATGTTTTTATACCCATTTTCATAAATAACTTCATTTTTATGAAAATGGGATAACCCATTTTTGTTATGAATTCACCTCTTTCGATTTGAATTGAAATTGGACAATTGCGAATTTGTGCTCAAACTTCTATTTCCCAAAAGCATATATAATAACAACTAAATGGACTTCTGGATCAAAAGTTACACCTCGATTAAGATCATCGTTTTATTTCTTTACTTTTAAACAAAAGGGTAGAGAATTCTTTGCTCTATCCATTTAAAAAAGTTGTTTATAGAAATGAGTTTATACCCATTTTTGTAATTTTTCGTCCCAATTCTGTAATTTTTTAAATGTTTGCACACTTTTTGTAATTCTCTCTCATATTTATGTCAAAAATGTAAAAGATACATCAGAGTAAATTTTCTCTATTGTATTAAGCTAAAAGAATATAAAGGAAGAGAGGACCTTCACCCTCATCTTTCTGTAAAATCGGATTGATTACATTACTTGTTATATTCATCGAAGCTTTATCTTTTAGGATTATTAAAGGCTACGGTCTCTATTTCAACGTTTCAGGTTGATAAGCAGCAGTTCGAAAAAATTCTTTCATATATCGAGCATGGCAAGAGAGAGGGAGCTACCTTGTTAACAGGTGGTAAGGCCTGTGGTGAGAAGGGATATTATATTGAGCCCACGATTTTTACAGATGTTAAGGTAAAACTGTCACAACCATATGTGAATGTTCATACATGTCTGCAAAAGAAACTGAGGGATTTTAAAGAAAGTGTAATTTATCGAATTTTTTTTTTCTCATAATTTTGTTCTTGACAGGAGGATATGAAGATAGTGAAGGAAGAAATATTTGGGCCAGTGATGGCTCTCATGAAGTTCAAGTAAGTTTAACAACTTCTCCATTCCAGTTTAAAGTTTACTAGAAATACCTTAGATTGCTCATAAAACAAGGTCGTAACTTCATTGATTTGAGATCTAAACTTGTCATTCTTTTTTTTCCCCCTTAATTTTGCAATTATAGGACTGTGGACGAGGCAATAAAGAGAGCAAACAACACAAGGTACGGCCTTGCAGCCGGAATTGTGACCAAGGACTTGAATGTGGCCAATAGAGTCTCGAGATCAATTCGTGCAGGCGTCATTTGGATCAATTGTTACTTTGCATTTGATAGGGACAGTCCTTATGGTGGATATAAGATGAGTGGTTTTGGAAGAGATATGGGATTGCATGCTCTCGAGAAGTATCTCCAAGTCAAGACTGTTGTAACACCCCTTCATGATTCTCCTTGGCTCTAAATCTGATGTTAGTGATAAACCAGTTGTTGTCTGATATGTGTATGGTATAGTAGTTGGTTACTCTTATAGATACTACGAAATGTAATGCTGGTTATGTAGGGAAGTTGCTCGTCTTGCTGTCTAAGAATATGTGAGCACCCTCAAAAAATAAATAGTAGATATTGATTGATTTCTACAAGTTATGTCTCTCATGTTGGAATTGGAGTTCTTTTTGTGTGCTATCATGGAAACGATCGATATTTTCTTAGACCATTACATTACGATGTTGCCATTTCTTCGGGAGGCACAACCGGGCCTGACCCTTTCCTCCAATTGAGTTGCAATTTGGCTTTATTTCAGTCGGAATTGGGTCCTCGTGTCGTTATAAGTTATTTAGTCTTCGCTTCGAACGAGTATGCTTTGTTATTGAAAATCAATGAACATATAAACTAGCCGGTCGGACCCATTCAAAATCGACTAAAGATCACATAAAATTCAGCTGCACCCAGATCTATTTAACCCCCGCCATCGAATACTAGGAGCTACCTTCATCAGTCAATACAATCATCACGTTCATTGGTCACAGAATTTTTTACATCCATTTTAATCAATTATGCTTAATTTCAAAATTCCGTGAAGATGTTAAATCCACGTGGTAAACGAAATGGCATGGTATGGAAAATTTTATTAACCATTCGATTGATGACATTGTTATTTATTTATTTATTTATTTTTTGAAAGAAAAAAAAGAAGAAAAATAACAACAACAACTCATCCCATGGCCGATTAAAGAATTCTCAAATACTTTCTGATTTCTTTCTAATCATAATTAGTTAAGGGACACATACATGTATTGCTTAGTAAAGACTCCTCAAAATCGGGACTTCTTTCCATTGCATTTTATGGTGTCTTTGTAGTTTAAAATTACAAAAATAATACTTATGTAAGATATTAATATAATACATTGTAATTATTTTTGACCCGGTCTTAATATTTAATTTAAATATAATCAAAGGTTATTTTGTTCAAACCAAGAAAATTGCAATCGCACCGTTGGACGTCCCTAAATTCACGTTGATTAATTTTTAAAATTATAAAAATATCTTTTTATTATATAATCTTCAAACCACCATTTAATTACTATTTTAAATTACCAATAAGCCTTTCTGATACATGTGCGTTTGCATATACCACGTTCTAGTGAGGATGCAGGGATATCATATATCAAACACAACCTTTAATGTGAAATGCACTTTACAGAAGTGGAATTTGAATCAAAAAATCATTATTTTGGATGGTTATGATTACACAATCAGATCGGCATTCTAGTTAGTATAGAAGAATAATTTAATGTCTACAAAATGTTAGTGTTAATCTGCACAAATGAAATTTTGTTGAAGAAAGCAGCACTTCCAACTAAGAAAACTGAAGAGAAAAAAAAAGGTCAGACGTGTGACATTATATGGGAACGGTAACATTTACACAATTAGGTCGGCTTTTGTTAGTCTTGAAGAATGGATTTTCAAAGAAAGCAACAATCCCAAGTTATAAACCTCAAAATTTTAAAAATGTCAGAAGTGGGATTTGAACCCACGCCCTCTTTCGAGGACCAGAACTTGAGTCTGGCGCCTTAGACCACTCGGCCATCCTGACTTCATATAAATTATTAAATTTAATAATTATCTTAACATTAATTTTGTCTTGGAATAATGTCAGAACCATATATATATATAGGGTCCCGTTCAGCAACAAACATTTTGGCAAAACATTTTTCAAAACATGGGTTAGAGGTCTTGGAATGGGCTGATTTTTGGTGAGGATGATCTCTACGGTGAGGAGATCATCCTCCCCAAAAATCAGCCAATTCCAAAACTTCTAGCCCCAGTTTACAAGTTGAAAAATCGTGGACCGTCCATATTTTGTAAACCAGTTTTGATGGGGTTAGAAGTTTTGGAATGGGCTGATTTTTGGTGGTGATGATCTCCTCGCCGTAGAGATCATCCTCACCAAAAATCAGCCCATTCCAAAACCTCTAACCCATGTTTTGAAAAATGTTTTGCCAAAATGTTTGTCAAAATGTTTGTTGCTGAACATTTCCCATATATATATATATATATATATGGGAAATGTTCAGCACCCTAAGTTTTACCACACACTTTAACAAACGTTTTTTGTCCTACATGGGTTAGAAGTTTTGGAATGAGTTGATTTTTGGTTAGAA
Source organism: Akebia trifoliata (assembly GCF_017979445.1). NCBI lineage: Eukaryota > Viridiplantae > Streptophyta > Magnoliopsida > Ranunculales > Lardizabalaceae > Akebia > Akebia trifoliata. The sequence continues at coordinate 118,103 of NW_028237137.1, read as the reverse complement.
GTGTTGCTATATATATATATATATATATACATATACATGGGTGGCATTCGGAGGCCCTAAAGAGAGCCAAACATTCTTTGTATGGGTTAGAAGGGGTTGATTTTTTGTGAGAATGATTTCTATGATGAGGAGATCGTTCTCACCAAAAATCAGCACATTCCGAAACTTCAAACTCCATCAAAAGTGATTTACAAAAATCGATGGTTCACAATTCTTCAACTTGTAAACTAGAGTTAGAAGTTTTGGAATGAGTTTATTTTTTATGAGGATAATCTCTTCACTATAGAGATAGTCTTTACAAAAAATAAACTAATTCCGAGACTTCTAACCCCTATTTCCCTAAAGAGAGCCAAACATTGTATCAAATGTTTTTCAAATTAAATAGGAGTTAGAAGTTTCGGAATGTGCTGACTTTTTGTGAGGGTGATCTATATGGTAAGGAGATCATCCTCCCAAAAAAACAGCCCATTCTGAAACTTCTAATCTCAATTTACAAGTTGAAGAATCGGGGACCATCTATTTTACGGTTAATTTGTAAACCAATTTTGATGAGGTTAGAAGTTTTGGAATGGGTTGATTTTTTCTGAGGATGATCTCTTCACCATCAAGACCATCTACAAAAAATCAACCCATTCCGAAACTTTTAGCCATATAGGAAAAAACTTTTAGTTGTCAATGGATTTTATCCAATCCAATCAATTCAATAACTACTAATCCAAATGAAGGATCGGGTTCTAGTAAGAATCCAATTCAAGGTTTGGATCCGATAATGTGTTTGAAATATATACTAATGTGTGTTTGCATTTTTTTCCAGATATATAATATAGGTAAATTTACCAAATAATTACTAGTATTTTGGTTTATTACCAAAATACGTTACTAACATTTTCGATTTCCTAATTCACTACTTTAGGACCCATAATGTTCTTGTACTCTGACAACCTCTGAAATTCCATCGAAAGGCATTGCAGTCTTTCACTTCAATATGTTTAACGAGATGGGTGATGGATAATGTGACATGCTATTTACTTTAAGAACCAGTCGATTTCGTTGAGATATGTATAGACCTTTAATTTAAAAAAAAAAAAACAAAAAACAAAAAGAACTGTAGTTATGTGATTTTAGAGTCCTAAAGATCGACATTACGTAATTTGAATTCACCACCATTCATTTTTAAGAAGTGCGTGTGAATGGCCACCCAAAAACTAGTTTTAGAAATTTGGTTTTTTGTAGTGATTTTTGTATGGATAAAGAAACTGATCTACCTTGAGTCTAGGTAGGGGTCCGATTAGAAAGTGGGGAAAATATTAGACACTCCACTCTCTCCACCTTAGGTGGTAACCTTGAAACATGATCATTTTTAAATAAAAAAATAATAGAAGGAAAAAAAAAAAAAAAATTGTACCCTTGAATGTAAAGGGCATAGATATTGGCATAAATCATGAAGATCACCTCATTGAGGGAAGCGATCCTAACTCAAGTCTTGTCTTAAAAACCAATTGGTCCAATTGTTTTGATGTCGTTCGGTTAGATCTATTTGCCAATTGGGCTAATTGGTTTAATCGATTCAAATTGATTGGTGCATTTTACCACTTGGGTCGGACCGATATTGTTGGTTTAGTTTGAACAGTGTGGATCGGTCCGCCCACTTACCTTTTGGTTAGATTAAATGGAGTAACCTGGGAGTACTCATGGTCGATTCGAGTTGTGGCCTAATAGGACCGTACTTAAGTTCAAGGTTCTAAGCTAACTATATGATTGAGGCTAGGTTAGAACAAAGCTTAGGTCACTTCAGCCCGAAACACCGATATACTATCCCAATTTTACTTGGTCAAATAATACATGGTGCTTTAGTTCGATATACCCGAAGGTACTATACTGAAGTTGTAGTATTCACTGCCATCCCCTATGTTCCGAAAGACTAGGTTAGCTTGGATCCGGTTACGGGGGTTTATAGAGTCATGTTATAATGCAAACATGAATATGCATGCTTATGAGTGTGTGTAAAGGGACAAAGTGCGCCTAGGGCGTTTTCATGAATATCCAACCATACAAGCCATATCATTCAATCAAATCCCATCACACGAAACAACCAATCATAAAAATCATTAACCAATTACATCTAATCAATCACATACCCATAAAAGAATGGACAAAATCTAGCCTGATCTAAAAAGTCTCATTGAGTCAACTGAGTTGACTCGAGCAAAAAGTCAACCTAAGAATAATCTTGGATCGGGTCAAATTTGATCTTAAAGTCTCCAACGGAGTCGTCATTGAAATTGCCTCGACCCATTTTTCACTAAATAGCGAATAGGGGTCCGATTGGTAAATTGGGAGATTTTGGGGAATAAGGAGTCGTCACCTAGTTTAAGTCTACGAACTATAGATAACTCCAAACAGATATGAATCGATCCACGGATCAAAGAAATGGGTAAGGGGTCAGGTTACAAGTTTCGGAAGGTGTCAGGCACCGAACCCGCTCGATCGGTCTCAACTACGATCGAAACTATCCTAGGGTCAACGGGTAAAGACTAAAGTCAAGCTAGGATCCCATCATCATCAGATTATACCGGATGTGCTAAACGGATCTTACGGCCCATATTCTACTAAATATTACATGATTCTCGAATTTCGTGTAAAAATGGAAATACTACAAAAAAAACTTTAATTTCGATCTATGCTTCAAAGCCCACGTGGCAATAAATTTCAATCACAAATCCACAGTCGCTAATATTTTTCCAATCAATCAAAATAGGAAGTTATAAAAAAAATTTAAGTTAGAGAATCATGAATATGAAATTTCTAATTTGGTAATTCATGAAGTTTCCAAACTAGAAATTTAAAATTTCCTAAATTGGGAATGTATGAAAATATGAGGAGCTCCCAAGTTGGAAACTAAAAAATAAACATCCCAAAATAGAAATTTCCAAACATAATGAGTTTCAAATTAGAAATTTATAAAAATGATTTCCTAAAATAGAAAATTACCCACATATGATAAATTCTGAAACTAGGAATTCATGAATATGAACTTTTCCAAAATAGAGAGTTATGAGTATGGGTTTTTTCACAATAGACATTATGAATAAGGATTTTTTTAATTTGGCAATTCGCAAATATGGATTTTCTAAAATAAAAAACTATGAGTATGCGTTTTTTCACTTTTACTTTGGAAAACAAAGAATCACTATGAGTGTCACGTACCAATTTTATTGAAAGAACTGATTTTGAACCCCCCATATCCATAAAAAATCAGTGAGTCGACTCACATGGCAAGTGAATAAAAGAAATCCAATTTTAAACCTCCTATGTGCTAAAAAAATCATTGAGCCGACTCACGTGCATATTAAAAAAAATAAACGATTTTTAAACCTCCTATATGCTCGAAAAAAAATCAGTGAGTCGACTCATGCGTCAATTTTGTTAAAAAATCGATTTTAAATTCCTATGCTCACACAAATCAGTGAGTTGTCCCACGTGTCCATTTTACTAAAAAACAATTTGTCCCATGTGTCCATTTTACTAAAAAACAATTTCGAAACTTCTATGCACGCAAAAATAGCGAGTTGACTCACCTATCAATTTTATTTTAAAAAAAACATATTTCGAAACTTCTATGCACACGTGCCTTAACTCCTTTTCATAACATAATTCATCAATCAGCTCTATCACCATCATTCAAAGAGGATTCACACACCATTACTTGTATAACCCTGCATTCAAAGACAAATCCAAGACTTTAAATACCGAAATATATACAAACAATGGGACTCACCTTCAGAATTTGTGAATTTGGATGTAGAAATGGTTCCTTTGAATTCCTTCAGGGACTGCAAGAAGCGAAAACCTCTGTGAGAAGTAACTTGAATGGAAGGAACTTGAATAGGAGAAATAGGATTGTTGTGTCGTTGAGTGGCTTGGGTAGAAGAAGCAACAACAAAGATTTTGACTGCTACAACGTTGACTAGAGAAGTAGAGGTTGGAGACCTCGTCGTCAGTGTGAAGCTTTATGAAGAAGAAGTAGGCTGTCTTGGACTGGTTTTGGGACTGGTATGGGGCTGTAATGATATTGTTCTTGAACCAAGGTTGGGGCTGCTGCAGGGACAAGTTTCAGGACTGGTTATGGGGCTGTACTGGTGCTGTGTTTGGACCAAGGTTGGGGCTGTGTTGCCATTGACAATGAATAGGTAGAATGGTGCTGTGATGGGTAGGTTGAGAGGAAGAAAGGGAGGAAAGGAGATGGCGTTGAAAGTGATTGTGAGGAAAGAAGAAAGAGGTGAATTCGTTTGTGTTGCAGGGCTGAAAGATAGATCAACGAGATAAGAGTGTGCGTTCGGGCTGCATTACTGAAGATGATAAAAATGGGTCTGCTGGTTGCATGGAGACGATAAAGGGGGCTTCTGATGGGTTGTCCTTGGGATAGAAATAGAAGTCGTTAATGAAGGAGGTGTTGCTATAGATTGAATGAGAAGATGGGGCTGGTGACGGTGCTGTAGTTATTACGGACTGCCAAGAAGAAGATGGTTTGAAAGTAGCTATTGTTAATGGCTGAAAGAAGACTGAAGAGGAGAGGAGAATGGGCTTCGTCCCTCGATTGAAGAAGAAGTCAATGGGGTCTGCTCCTTCCTCTTTTCTTATTATTTTATTTTTCCTTTTTTTTTTTGCTGTCTTTCTCTTTATTTATTTTTTGGGAAAATTATGAAAAAAATCCAAAAAAAAAAATGTATTTATCAAAAACAATCTAAATTTTAAAAAATTAGAAAAAAGATATAAATCCGATCATTCAAAGACCGATTTTTTTCTCTCTTCACTTTTCTATCATCTTTCTCTCTCCTCAACATTAAAAAAGAAATCAAATTTTTTTTAAATACCGGTAATTCAAAGACCGATTTTTCTTTCTTTTCACTTTTCTATCATCTTTCTCTCTCCTCAACATTTAAAAAAAATCAAATTTTTTTAAATACCGATTATTCAAAGATCGATTTTTCTTTCTCTTCACTTCTCTCTCCTCAACATTTAAAAAAAATCAAATTATTTTTAAATACTGGTCATTCAAAGACCAGTATTTCTCTCTCTTAATATTTAAAAAATGACTAAAAAACGGCTATATAACGGTTGAATTTGAAAAAGAGGAGAGAGAAAAAAATTTGATTTTTTTTAAAATATTAAGAGAGAGAAGTGAAGAGAGAGAAAAATCGATCTTTGAATGACCGGTATTTTAAAAAAATTTGATTTTTTTTTTAAATGTTGATGAGAGAGAAAGAGGAGAGAGAAGTGAAGAGAGAGAAAAATCGATCTTTGAATGACCGGTATTTAAAAAAAATTTGATTTTTTTTTAAATCTTGAGGAGAGAGAAAGATGATAGAAAAGTAAAGAGAGAAAAATCGGTCTTTGAATGACTGGTATTTTAAAAAAATTTGATTTTTTTTAAATGTTGAGAAGAGAGAAAGATGATAGAAAAATGAAGAGAGAGAGAAAAAAATTTGATTTTTTTTAAAATATTAAGAGAGAGAAGTGAAGAGAGAGAAAAATCGATCTTTGAATGACCGGTATTTAAAAAAATTTGATTTTTTTTTAAATGTTGATGAGAGAGAAAGAGGAGAGAGAAGTGAAGAGAGAGAAAAATCGATCTTTGAATGACCGGTATTTAAAAAAATTTTGATTTTTTTTAAAAATCTTGAGGAGAGAGAAAGATGATAGAAAAGTAAAGAGAGAAAAATCGGTCTTTGAATGACTGGTATTTTAAAAAAATTTGATTTTTTTTTAAATGTTGAGAAGAGAGAAAGATGATAGAAAAATGAAGAGAGAGAAAAATCGATCTTTGAATGATCGATATTTAAAAAAATTCAATTTTTTTTAAATGTTAAGGAAAGAGAAAGATGATAGAAAAGTGAAGAGAGAAAAATCGGTCTTTGAATGATCGGATTTGTATCTTTTTTCTAATTTTTTAAAACTTAGATTGTTTTTGATAAATAATTTTTTTTTTTTGGATTTTTTCATAATTTTCCCTTTATCTTTTCTCAAAACGTTAGCCTCCTCCCCTTTTTACAAGAGAACATGGTTCCTTTATATATCATTTAGTTTCCACTTTTGTTCTTTTTTCTACTCTTTCTCTTTCCTTCATTTTCTACCTCACTTTCCCTTTTCTTTCTTTTTGTTTCTTTTCTTGCTTATTTTTTTTGTTTGTTTGTTTCCTCTTTGACTGAACCAAAGAAAATGAGACCCTATCTTTCTAATTGATTTATAAATAACAAGAGAAAGAGGATATGTTCCTATACTTCATGACTTATGTCGTTCCCATGGCTCAATGTTGGTTAGATTCATCAATTGGTTGAAGAATTGAAATTTTGATCCGATTGACGATTAGATTGTTCGATTAAATTTTAATTTACTTATGGTTGGTCGATTGCAACTTAATTTGAATTTTAATGGTTGATTGCATTTTGCTTAGATTCGTCGATTGGTTGAAGAATTTGAATTTTGATCCAATTGACGATTATATTGTTCGATTAAATTTTAATTTACTTATTGTTGGTCGATTGAACCTTAATTGGAATTTTAATGAGTTGATTAACTTTTAATTTCAAGTTGATTACAAATTTTTTTTTTTTTTGGTTAGTTGATCGAATTTTAATTTGAATGTTGATTGGTCAATTAGAGTTTAACTTAAATATTAATCGATTGATTGGATTTTGATTAAATGTTGATGGGATTGATTGAGTTTTTGTTAGAACATTGATTTAAAGTTTTTAAATTAATTGTTTGAATTTAAATTTTGTTTTGATTTAAAAATTTTCAAGTTGGTTGCTTTATTTCGATTTTCCTAAAAATCAAGGTTTCTATGTATAAGTTGGACATCAAGGGGCGTTTTGGTCATTTTGTGATTTTTCATAAATTTATCTGTTTTCGTCGATTTAGGTCCTTTTAGACTTGAAATCATATTCTGAATGCAATGCAGGTACTTTCGAGATTTTTCGGAGGTCCTAAATTCATTAGGGGTATTTTTGACATTTTATCAATTTTCATCCATTTTTGCGAATTTCTGCATGAAATTTCTTTCAGTCTTAATGTGATTATTTATAAGTCTCGAGGTCATGTTTTCTTAGCATAATGAGATCTCTAAGTTATCCAAATGTGTAGCGAACCTAAGCGTACGTGCTTGCTAAGTTGGGTGGAAAGTATAGTGATCCTAAGTGTGCATAATTCTATGTCGCGTGGTCAAGAGAAAGAAAAGAATAGAATTAGAAGATAGAGGGAATTAAAAGGAGGCTTCTCACAAGCTTTCGAGTTCTTTGCTCTCATCATTAGGAATCTACAGCAACCGGGTGACGGATTGTCAAGTTAGGCGGATGCAAAAATGATTGTTTACAATAACTTGAAAAATGTAGGCTTTATGGTTATAGGTCCACTTTTATGGTAAAAGAGGCCTGTAGACACACAAATTTGACCGGGCCCTCAATGCAAATGTCTCAAAAATCATAAAAATTGGAATGAACCCCAAGGCCCAAACTTACACAAATCCAATGTATTTTGTCATTCTTTTTTAATAAACGGCCCAAGGCTTCCCACGTGGCTCACGGACCAAAGACCCCTTACCACCTAAGCCCACTAATTCTCAACCTATCCCTATTTAACCTATCACCCAAGCCCAACTCTCAATCCAACCTAACATTATACCTACCCAATCCATTACCCAAGCCCAACACTCAACCCAACTCAACATCACAACCAATCAACATGATCATCAAGGTGGGACACATGTCACCACCTCAACTCACCTCCCTCATCCCACTACCTATCTCATCACCTTTTTTCTAAATATCATCTACCCATACTTCCCCCTAACCTACCTTCATCATTTCCTATAAACCTTCATTCTCTTAAATCAAACACCTCCAAACCATAGCTCCCTATAACCTACCTTCATCATTCCTTATAAACCTTCATTATCTCAAATTAAACACCTCATCCCCTCCCATCAACTCATTTAAACCTCTAATCTCCACACATCTTCACACATGTTACTATCTCTCTCATCCTTCCATAATCGACCACCGTCTTACACTACCTATTTTTTTAATTAAAGTCCACTCTCATCAACTCATCAAACACTCAACTACCATTTTACAACTCCATTCTCTCAACCAAAAACCATTCATTTTGTAGACACCCCAATTTGCACGAACCCATAGGAAAATCCAAATTTTCTCGAATTAATTTCGATTTAGAACTCAAGTTCTTCGACGGACCCACATTGCTATTTTGCATCATTTTCATGCATACATGCATCATCTCATATCATTGCATGCCCATGCCTTGTCCCTAATCCACTTAAACCTATGCCCATCACCCAAATCCAAACCCAAATCCAATCCATATCCCAAATCCAAATCCAAATCCAAGTCCATGTCCTAACCCAAAACCAGTCCATCCTAAGCCCAAACCCAAGTCCACATCCCTAACCCAAAACCAAGTCCATCCTAAGCCCAAATCCAAGTCCATATCCCAAACCCAAACCCAAGTCCATTCTCTCACCCCTTATATGATGACACATGTTGATACCTCATAAGCCCCTAATACCCAATGCATCATCTAATTGGAGGGTCAACTTTCCCTTTGTGAAAACTCAAGAATGCCCTTCTCAAAAGGTTTAGTCAAACCAAAAAGGTTGTTTGGTCTTTGGTAATAATCCATAAAGGTGAGGGAACTTCCCATTATACCCTCAAAAGGTGGGAATCTTCAAGTACATACATGGAGTTCTCCCATTGGTCCATTTCAAAATTATACTTCCACCCTTGCTTTATTTGTTATTTACAAATGAATCAAAGTCTACTTTTCACCTACCACTTCACCTTTACACATGTCATCCTCTTATTCACCCTCCCAAATGTGCTTTTGTTTTCCCATTGGTCCATTTCAAAACTACACTTCCACCCTTGCTTTATGAGTTATTTACAAATAAACCAAGATCTACTTTTTACCTACCACTCCACCTTTACACATGTCACTCCCCCATTCACCCTCCCAAAAGTACTTTTGTTCTCTCACCTCTATTTACCAAAAAACCAAGGATCAAAGCATGCTTTTAGGGTTTCTTCACAAATGTCATCTTTACCCCCATACAAATGAAAAATTCAAAAAAATAACCTAAATCTCATGTCCATTTTCTTCATTTTTAGGGTTGGACCACTTTATCCCCAAAAGTCTTCCAAAAACTCTATAAATACCCTCAATTTCCATGAACAACTCATGCTCTCAAGCCCCCATCTCTCAACCTAAAACTCTACAAAAATTCCTACTCATTTTCTCATCTTCTAAACTTCAACTCAACCCTTAACCATCTCATTCATCTCTCAAGCCTACTCTTCAAGGTCCAAGTTCACCATCAAGGGACAAGGTAGGGTTTAAGATGTAGTTTACTTATTTCAAAGTTTGCATTCTCTTCTTCTAACCCTCTCTTTATTTTATTTTTAGAAAGCCTTAGGATGTAATGTATACCCTCTCCCCGGTCCGTAGATTTGGACTAAGGTTCGATCGAAAGGATGGGGGTTGAAGCCCTTTTCACTTCAATCTCATGCATCATATTGTACACAATGCACACACTCACCTATGCATGGCAATGATGAAGAATGTGTCACCCTCTTGATGGGGTGAAACACTAAGTTTCTAGCCATGCATACATGCATCATGGTTGTGGCCTTAAGGGAACTCCATCATGGAGTCTCTCTAAAAGTTCAAACCTACATTCATATTCATAAATTTAATGTGGCTACATGGGTCATTCTTTTCCATAGAATGCCCCTAATGTCATGTTAAAAATAAAAAACCCTTTGTTAAGGGAATATTCCACTTAATGCACACACCACTCTTACCATACATTCTCATGCATTTTAATATGTGTTTTCTTGAAGTTTTTACAAAATAAAATGGCCAAGCAAGGTAACCACCTTTGGTGGAGAGGATGGGGTGCCTAACACCTTCCCCATCCTCTAATCGGACCTCCTTACCTAGATCTTAGGTAGACCTTGCCCTTTTCAACAAATGAGAGTCACTACAATGCCATGGAAAAAATGATTTCCAAAAAATCAATTCGGGTGCCCATTCACACCCATTTCCAAAAAAGAATGGTGGCGACTCCAAACAATGTAGTATTGAGGTTCATGGCGAACATTTCATGTCTACACATTTTATTCCACCAAACACTCAACCCATGTGGGTTACAACTAACCTATTTAACCCCCCTTCCCTAAATGCCATTCCATCCCCTTCAATTTACATATACCACTCTCTCAAACCCCTAACTATTTTACTCATTCGCATCAATCTATCCCATTTTATCCTTAAAAATACTCTTCAAATCCTATAAAACCTTCCTCATTCTCAACTCAAAGAACCTAATGAAAAATTAAGAAAAATCCACTCTCAACTCACCTCTCCACTTTCAATCACCTTCTACTCTACTCTCATACTCTCATATTATTCTAAAATACATTATCATATTTTACTAAGGACTCAAAGAAGAAGAAGAAGAAAAAAAAAGGAATAAGTTGAAGCTTCAAGGTCAAAAGAACACCCCAATCTTTCTCTCCACCCTCTCCATATCCCTCTTCTACTATCCCTTTCACCTCTATTTAATTTTCATTTTAGAAAGCTACTAAGATGTAATGCTTCCCCTCCCCTATCTCCGGTAGATCGAATTTCGGTTTGATTGAAAATATAGGGGTTGTAACTACCTTCAAAACAAAATCGATTTAAACCCTTTAAACTATTTTGAGGTAATTGGTATTCAGATCATTCTCAAACTCATGAGAATGGATCAATGACCGTCGCCAACACTCTTCAAAAGCAATTACTCCCAAGACTAGGTCCATGTAAAGAACATCTCCTTCAATGAGATGATCCTTATAGGATAAAGTCAATAGCAAATCCCTACTTAGATACAATCAGTCAACATGTAGCATTTTGTTTTATTTTGTATTTCCATCAAAAAATGATCAAATTAAGTTGAGGTTACTACTACTTGGTGAGGAGAAAAAGGTGCCTAACACCTTCCCTTTTCTCCAATCGAACCTCTTACCTCGATCTCAAGTTGATTAGTACCTTATCCCATCGAGAGTCACTAAATGTCAAAAATGACACTTTTCCAAAAAATATGTACATCAGATGACGATTCACACCCTTTTACAATATGAATGGTGGCGTTTCCAAACCTTTGTAAAAGTGACACTCGTAATCGAGAATCACGCATCTACAAGGCCCAAATATCCTTAGCCTTGAAAATAATTTAAGTGGTGGGTGCGAAATGTGTGTATGGTTGAAAGAAACCAAAGATTTTTTTAAAGGGTCTTCAACTCCTATCCTTTCGATCGAGGCGAAGTCCAATCTATCAGATATAGGAGAGGGTATACATCACATCTTAGGGCTTATTTTAAACCAAAATTAAAGATGGGGGAAATAGAAAAAAGGGAAATAAAAGAAGGATAAAGGGAATGAAACCACACTAATTTTTTAATTCCAAACCCCACCTAGTTCTTGATTTGTTATTATTATTATTATTATTATTATTATTATTATTATTATTATTATCTTCGACAAGAGCCCTTGAATTTTGATTTTCAATTATAGGGATTTAAGGTTGAAAGTTGAGGGTTTTAGTATAGAGAACTTGAGATTAGGAGAAATATGGATTTTAGGCTTAAAGATTTGAGTCTTTCTGGAGGAAAACTTCAAGCATGTGATTTCTCATGGAAATAGTAGGCTTTTGTAGGATTTGAGACACCTCTCAAGGGTAAAAGGGTCCATATTGGATAGCAAGCCAAAATGATATGAGGTTTTAAGACATTGATGGAGTGTAAAAATGGAAAAAGGGAGGCATGGACCTTTTGACCCATGTCTCTAGGTAAAACCCACATGGGATTTTCCATTCTCATGTGGTTGAATGAAAATCAAACCAAATGGGGGGTAGGTTGGCAATTTGAGAGAAAAGTCAAAGTGATGGTATTGGGTGAGTTGATTAAAGGAAAGTAGTATGGCTTATGAGATGGGATTTGATTGATTGAATTTGAGAGGTTGGGAGTGGGAGTGGGAGGGGGGGGGTCATGACACATAGCAAAGGTATGGAATGAGTTTTTTGCTTTGTTGGACCTTTAAATGGGTCAATGAATTTTAATTGAAGGGTTGGGTTTAGCTTAGGACTGGAAATGAATATTAGACTGGGGTAGGCCATTGTTGAACATGGGTTGGGTTTTGGAGTAGTTTAGGAATAATAGTGGACTTAAAAATTGAGCTAGATAATGGATTGGATCGGGGAGTTGGATTTGGGATAAAGTTGAATTGGGGATATGATTAATTTGGATTTGAATTAGGGAGATAGGATTGGGAAGGAATTGAAATGGATTAGGGATTTTGTGAAATTGGATTGAATTTGGCTTAGGCTAGGATTTGAAAATAGGTTGGATTTAAAAGTGGATTTAGAGTCTAAAAAAAATGCATAGACGCACGAAATAGTTGCCAAGTGGTATTTATTTTGAACTCATGAACTAATCAAGGGCATTTGGGCTTTTATTTTAAGAAAAATAGAGCTTTTTATAAACTTTGTCCTTTAACCCTTTTGTAGGTAACTAAAAGTCACCTCCAAAAACCTATAAAACCCCATCATTCTCCCACAAACTCTTTAAGACTTGAAACCCTTATCAAGTTTCAACTCTCTATCAACCATCAACTCTATCTCTTTCATAATCTCTACACTCACACTCATCAACCATAAAAAATTGTACATAACCAACACATCAAATTCAAAGCCAAGAAAACTCGTTTCTTGAAGATCAAGAAGAAAGCTCAAGAAAGAAAAATAACAAAATAGGGAAAGGACAATAATTAATAAAAAAGGAAAAAACCCCTTATCTCCCCTCCATACTTTCTCCTATTCTACTTGCCCCCTATCTTTTAATTTTAATTTTATTTTCTTTTAGATAAACCCTAAGATATAATGTGTACCCTCCTTTACTTCTAATAAATTGGGTTTCAGCTTGGTCGAAAGGGTAGGAGTTGAAAACCCTTTTTAAAATATTTCTTAAAAATCCATACACTAGTGCACATACCACAATAGTGTTTTGAGACTAAGGACTTGGGCCATTTCCTTATGAAAATGGGCCATCGACCAAAATGTCTACATTTTTCAAGATTTTCCAAAAGGCATGGACCATGGTGGGGCTCCTTCCTCAATAAGGAAGCCCTCCTTGGGTTATGCTGAAATCAAAGCCCCTCGCATTCGAGGGTACAAATCGATTCTTTTTCCAACTTTTATTTTTGTTTTTTGAAAATGATTGAATTCGAGGTTACCACAGATGGTGGAGGGAATAAGGTGCCTAACACCTTCCCTATTCCCTAACATGGATTCCTCAGACTTAATATATGACATGCTGCTCATGAGGTCAACCTAGTCTTTAACTTCTCCCCAAGTTCTCTATATTGATTAAAATAGTTTGAACAATTACTATGAATTTTTTCGATAATGGAGGTGACTGGTAGTCTCTTCCAGCTAAAATAGTTTTATTCCAACTTTCAACACGATTCACACAAATAACTCCAAACTTTCTTTTTGGTATGACCCCATTTGCCCATGTTCTTTTTCAATGAGAGCTATGTAATAATGGGCATTGGGATTTTTTATTTTGATGGACGTCATTATCTTATCGTACTACATTATAGTGAGAGCATATTTCATTTATTGATTTTAATACCTCCTGAAATGTTGTTCTATGTGGTAGGCACATATTATAAATGCTATGGGAAAAACTAAATTATCCTTATCTATACCTATGGTGGAAATGAGTATTTCACCACATCTTACCTTTAAAAAATGTGATATCAATTAGTATCATTAGACATAAAATATTCTTCTAGTCATAGAATATCCAAATGTCTAATAAAATCATTAGAAACATTATTCCCTTTCAACCTTGACAATATTGATGAAGGCATCTAGATTACAAAATTTTAACTCAATAGAATAGCTCGTTAGCAATTGATAGGATTCATTATAATTATCCCTGATCTCTCAATATTAGACAAAGAGTATGTCAACATTTTATGAAGATATTATCAACATAATAAAAATTATATGTCAATAATGAAATTCTACGAAAGTTGTATCGACGACTTGAAAGATATCTATGTAAGATTTGTCAAAATTTAAGTGCAAGTTTATCAAACCTTTAAAGAATGATTTATCAACATAAAATGAAAGGTGTGTCAACTATTATGATGATTTTTTCATTACGAAATTATTTTTTGTTAATTTTTAAAGAAATGTTTGGCAATATTTATCTCAATGTTTAAATAAGTATAGTGATCTTCCTCATTGACATATCTTCCTTCTTTTTTCTATTTCTACAGTGTCAATATTCTCTCTTTTGTGCATTTCATCTATTAATCTAAATAGTGATGTGTGTATTTTATTCGAAGTGTATGTTTGTAGTTGACTCGAGAAATTAGAAAAGATAATCATTATATTAAAACACACTATTTTTTCGCATGATAATGAGAATGTTAAGGTTCTTTCGATGCTTATTCATCATTGCAATGTAATTATATTTTTCATCGATATCACATTGGTAAGCCAAAAGAACTTTTTTTTAGGTTATAATTGTACTTTCTGTGACAATTTGGCTGACCCCTTCTTCAATAATATTTATAAAATGAGTAAAATCGATTGAACAAGAGCAATTTCTTATCTTCTTACTATCTCCTTTATAAATGCATCCTATATCGTTATACTTTATTAATCTATCATAAAAATACAATAGATCCATGTTCATATCGGATTTTATATCGGAGCCCGACCTTAAAACAAAACACAATAATTCAATATTCATATTATAATTTTATCAACGTTTTACTCAAAGTTTGTCAACAAAATATCTTTGTTGTCAACTCTATACTTAAGGTTTATCATCATATATTATATGTTTAGTTATACATTTATCCTATATGCAAATCTTTCAAAATTGTCAACAATCGACTTAACATATGTTAATAATGGATTACAATAATGTCAATTTGCCATTGAAATTATGTAAGTCAACATTTCGCTAACGTTTTTTATAACTTTAGTGTATTTCTTGTTGATATATTGTCCATGAATTTTCAATTAACCAAATGTTTAAACACATTCAATAAATAAACTTTAAGTTTTCAATGAAGTTGACATTGATTATCTCGCATTCAAAACGTGGAAGAAAATCACAGATTGTGTGAAAGACAAAAATAATACAAAAATCTCATTTACTTCCTTCGATGGTTGAAAAAATTAAAATCTCTTCACCTTAAATCCCTTATGTAACAACTCATTTATGTGCCCTTATATAACAATAAAATTGGAGTAGAGAAGAAGGATGAATGATGAAGAGAAAGATATTTTGAACCACGGCTACACGAATGAAATATAAAGAAACAGAGGAAAATAATGAAGAAAATGGAAGAACAAAAGTTTTTTAATATATGGTTCTCTCAGCCTCAAGTCGCATGAGCGAAAATTGAGAAATAAAAATGAAGAAGAAGAAGAAGAAAATGGAAGAAGAGTGATGAAGAAACTTGAAATTGAAGCTTTTATTTTCTCTCTCCTAAATCAAATCAAATCAGAAATCTGACACCTACTTTTAAGCGTAATTTAGTGTCTTATACAAAATAAAATGTTGATTTGGCAATACTTAAAAATTGATAATGATTTGGTAATAAATAAAAAAATTAATAATTATTTGATAAATTTTCCTATAATGTATACTACATTTACTTTAAATAAATCAAATTGGTTGGACTAAAAGTCTAGAACATATCTAAATAGTATTTATTTTTTTGTATATGATCGGATTAGATCTAGAACAATACATATCATATCAGGTCTGGGTATAATAAATTCCTTATAGGATCAGTGCCAATTTGGTACCAAACTAATTTGAACATGATGGATTGATAACCCTAGTGTGGCCCACCAATTTTCGATCGAAATCATTCTATTGTAGGCCCAACATAACCTTAACTCTTGATGACTGGTGAATTTGATCCATTTGATCTTAAGTTAATCTTTTGATTACCTAACTGGTATTTTTTTTAAAACTTTGGCCCATCGAGATGTCACACCAATCTAACGGCCGTGATGCAACTATGGAGGTAGGTTTCAGACTAGGTTGCAACCAACAATATCATATGTTTTCCTATAATACAAAAATTTCCCGAAAAAGTAAGGTGGTGTTTGTTACGGCTTCAAAACGCGGATTTTAGTGCATTTGCATCTAAAATCTGCGTTTGAATTGATAATTATCGTTTGGTAAAAAAAAAGTGCTTAAAAAAACTGTGTTTTTAAACGTAATTAGGAGAAGCTGTTGAAACCAGCTTTTTTTTTTCGTGTTTGCGGGAGAAACTAACAACGATAAAACGGTTCGATTAAAATAACCGTTTTGCCCTCGTCTCTATTAGCTCGACAAAACCTCACGAATATCATAGATCTCTCTCTGCTTCTCTTCTCTTTTTTGTTCGATTTCTCTCTGTCGTACAGATCTTGCACAAATCTCTCTCGGACATCTCTCTCTACAGGTCCATCTCTCTCGCAAAGCTCTCTCTCTCTGTCTCGCACATCTCTATCGACAAAAGCCTCGTACAGATCTTGAAGTTGCCGGAGTTCGATCTCTGCGCCACTCACATATCTCTCTATCTACTGTTGTTATTTTCAGATTCTTAGATCTGAAGTTCAAGGTTTCAATCTACTGGTTTTCGAACTTTAATGTCAATCAAGCAGCTCTGCTGATAATAGAAAACGCTTACTTATAAGGTTCATTTTTCTTCATCTATAACTGAATTTGGATTTCTTAATCTTGTTTTCTCTTCAAATTGATGCCGAAATGCACTTAGAAATTCTTCAAATCTAGTGACTTTCAACTTGTTTTCATTTTGTCTCGAATAAAAATTGAACTAATCCCGTCAATCCAAGAAAATGAGAAGCAAATAATTGATTGAGATTCTATAATAGTTTTTTATTTATATATTTTGTCCTTTTTTGTTATGTTTAGAAGAGTTGAAATTAGGAAATGTGGAAAACTAATTAAACTTTAGGTATCTGTAGAAGAGTTTTTGGTATAGATTTCATAGAGACTTGTATGCTCTGATTAGGATTTTTTAGAGAATTGATATTGCCACTTCAACTTTTACTAATGCCACACCAATTTCTTTGTAAATTACCAAAGAATTGCACACGGTTAATAGGATTTTTCAAGTCCAATTTACCTTCCAAACGAATCAGACATCTCATAAGTTAATTTGATTTGAATTCAGATGTTGAGATATAATATAGATTTTGAATTCGGATAACATATTGTTTTTTTTTTCTTTTGGATTTGGATTCAAATATGGGTATAGTTGATTCGACTCATCAGTTTACACGTCAATTTCGCAAACATGACTCTTTACCTTTTTAATCTCTTACTCATTCGAACCAACAACTCTTCGGTGTTGTTAGAATTTGGTTTCCTTTAATCAGATTTTGTAATTTCTTTTAATTCATTTTGTTTTAAATTTCAATTAATGTTTTTTTAGGTCGAAGTTGCAATTTGAAGATTATTTTATAAGGTATATTGTCCTAGTGGAGTTTCGATTTTGTAAGGTCTAGTTCGTATTCAGGATTTGTTAGTTTGTTAAAAGAAAGGAGGATGATTTAGACTTAGTGTTGCTCCCACCCTCATTCGTAAGGCACATTAGCTCCTCCATCACTCGCTCACTAGGGTGTCTAGCCCTTGTTCCTTTTTCACCCGCTCATGCGAATGCTCTAGACCTTCTATTGTTGGTACTCGTTCATAAGATACTATGCCCTTGTTTCTACCATCACTTCTTCGTAAGGGGCCTATGGCATCATTGTTGCAAGTGGTATGTTCTTGATTGTGGTCTCTAACCAACATTGCTAAGTTCTTATGTGTTTTTTTTTGTGAACTATCACCATGTAGTTGTCTCACGTACGTTATCTGGTGTCATGGTCTGATGTAGGACAACCTAAATTTTTTTTTATTCTAAGGTTGTTCTACTTTGAGAAGGGTGGTGGAAAAGGTTAATTAAGTAGGGATGAAGATCAGAGAAAAATTATTGAAAGGATTTTTTATTTTATTTTACATTATTGTAGCAAAAATAAAATTTTTAAAATCCCAATTGGCTATATGTTTAAAAAGTAAATGCAAAATTTTACAATTTTTGTTGGAATCCATTACTGTTAGCTTGATTTGAGAGTCACAATATATATATATAACTTGAGAGTCATTATTTATATATATTTAATGTAATTATATATTTATAAGGGTATTCTGATAATTTTTTATGCATTCTGGGTGGATTATGTTGGATTACGTATTTTGCAGGTATTTTATTTATTAGAAAAATTTTATATGTCCCTTTTAAAGAGGAAATGCTGCCAAAATTTCTATAAAATTATAAAAATTTTATAATTTTTTAAATAATTATAAACTTTTTAAAATTAAAGTAATTATTTTTATAAATTTTTAATATAAATTTATTATATTTATATATATATTTAATGTAATTATATATTTATAAGGGTATTCTAATAATTTTTTATTCATTTTGGGTGTACTATCAACCTTAAGGGTATTTTGATCATTTTACCCTAATACAACAAATTCTAGAAGCTATATCAAATAATAATTACGGGATTCTGATAAACAGCACAACACTTTTATAAAGCTCTATCAAACAAGCTTTTCAGTGTTTCAGCTTCTGACAGCAGTTTCTTACAACAGTTTCAAGTAGTTGAATCAAACGGGTCCTAAGTTTATGACAAACTAGAAAACTCAAACTAGGGAGATCTAAGTATAGTTTGAAAACTCGAGTCGAATATATTCAACTCGTTTGCATTTTAGGTGACTTAGTTCTAAAACTCGATCAAATAAACTCATCGAATTTTAAACCTATCTATGATCCAATGAGTCAAACCTTGGCAATAAATCCAAATTATTACCATACTTAAATAGTACCTTGAAATATATATGGAATGAGTAGGTTCAGATATTTGGTCTCCACTTAGATCCAATTTGATAATGGATCTGTCATAAAATAATTTTCCACCCTTGAGAATTTAAACTTTTATTCTCTTTCAAAGTAGAACTATGAATCTAGACTAATGCAATGTGGTGATCTCATCCCAATCAATTTTTATAAGATGATAGTAAAATCCATTATGCTTTATAGAGTTTATATCAGGAAATTATATATATATAGAATAAGTGTAGTAGAGATCATATTCTAATACTTGAAAACTTCCACCTGACTAGAATGTCAATAAGGTCAAATCAACAACTCATAAGTCGACTTGGACGAGTCAAAGAAAAAATATATCAAATTTATAAATATTTAAAAAAAATTAAATATCCTAAAATATAGAAATAAAATATTTAATTTTTGTTCTCCACAAAATTATTATATATTTAGTGCATTTTTTAGTTGACTTGATATATTTTTCAATTTGACTCAACAAGTTAGTTAGTTCATAAGAGTTTTTGGCCGAGATATCTCGACTCCAATCGATTTAAGTTGAGTCAACTAAAATTTGTGAAATGCTAAGAAAGATAAAATTTTATAAATGAAGTTTGTGAAAATATGTAAATAACTAAGCGTGGCAATCTTAACACAACTTGCGAACACCACTAAAAAATGACACGATATTAGTGGGGTTGGATCAAGCCTAATTGAGTTTAAGTCATAATAGTGTCGACCCATTTAACACGATTATTAAATGAGTCAAGTATGATTTAAGGATTTCAATCCGCTTAATCCGTTTTGACATGTTTAGTTATTTTATCGTTAAAGTGTTGTTTAAATCATAAAACATAAGAGAATCTCAAACATCAACAATTATTTAAGAGTTTTTTAAATTACCCATTTTTTTGCTAAAATTTTTTAGAACTTTTCATAATACATTTTTTTTTAAATTTTATAAAATATTGATGATGTTTTAAGATACTTTTCAAATAATTAATGGTTAAGCTTTTAGTTTGGCAAAGAAAAACACTTTCGTTACTAACTTATTTATCTACTTATATTTACATATATTTTTTTAATATGAGTTTTTCATTGAAATCCAAAGGCCTGTAGTTTTTTATTCCCAATATAGTAATCCATGTGGGCAAAACAACCCTTTCTAAGATTTAAAATCTTACCAACGGAACTATTTTTTGTTATTAAAAAGCTCAAAATTCTGCCCGAAAAAGCCCGACCCAAAACTGGCCCAAAAATAAATCTGGACCTAAGTGGTTATGGATAAGCTTGGGCCTCGACCCCAAGTCCGAAGCCCGGCCTAAAAAAGTCCAAATCAAGTCAACCACTTGTCATTTGTAATCACCCGATTGAATACAAAACAAGTGAGCTCGTTGATTGAAAATATGGAATTTATCAATAAAGCTTCAAGATTCAAGTGATCAAGATTAATTCTCATATTTATATTTATCACGTGTTGAGCTATTTACTTTTATTGCCACGTGTGAGACAAATTGAGCGGTAGAGATTGGTACATTTTTATTTTATTTATTTTACTTGTCTTTCTAAGTGTCAATTTTTTTTTATTTTATTTTTTTTACTAATGTATTGGATCTTAGAGATTATGTTCATCAATTTCCTGATTTTGAAATCTCAAGTTTTCCACAATTTGAGACACATGTAACTACAATATTTTATTATGAATTCTTACATCATGTAAATATAATTTTTATTTTTATTTTTTTAAGTTAAAAACCCGAACTAAAGCCCAAGCCTGAAACTCAAAATTCAATGAGTATTTGGGCAGGCTTGGCCTTTGGGATTATGTCCCTACCCCGACCCAACAATATTTAAGCCCGAAATGGCCCAGTCCGGCCCAATTTACACCTCTAGGTAGAGAGATACATAGTTTTTGTATTAGGCTATGAATACATGTTCTTTTTCATCTATTCTCATACCTTTAATTGGTTGTGATACATTTATTTTTATGATAAAACTTAATTATGTTTTGTGATAATTTATGTTGTTAGATACGGTTGTGTGACTTTATTTTTGGTAATGGTTTTTCATTTTTTTATGATGGAAATGACCCTTATTTTTTTTCTAATTAAGATTAGAATTTTATTAAACATGTTATATGGGTCGGTTCAGGTTACTATTTAATAAATGTGTTGAGTTTAAGTTTTTGACACGAATATTAAATGGGCTAGGTTTGGGTTTGGGAAATTTTCATTGCTCCCTAAAAAAGGCATTTTTCAGTCTATATGGTATGGCTACAAATCGAATTCAGAAGTCAGAAGCAGTTCATCGCCTGTGGGAGCGTGCTGATAGTGAGGAAGTCATAATCTATCTATAGGATTGCCTATTTGTCTATCTATCTAGTGAAGAGAGAATGGAAGACATAATATCCTTAGCTCAACACGACACGATCAGACCCATTGTCACCCCATAAATAACTCAATGGGTGGTAAATTACGAACAAGTCATTTGAGATGGTTGGGTAATGTGTAATGAAGGTTAATACAACTTCAGCTAGATAAAAAGAACGATGTGAGGACAAAAAGAGCATAAAGAGTAGTGAAAATTGACTTGAAAGAAGATATGGCCTTAACCTTCATTGTAAGATTTTGACAACGATAATGATTATTATATATGCAAAGTAAGTTTAGATCATAATTTCAAAAATAAGTATCTCATCTTGTCTTGTCTTGTCTTGTCTCGCGCCCGCATTGATATCGAGTTGACTTGTCCAAATAATCTAGTCTTGGACAAATCATTAATCACTTAAATTTATTTAATATTATAATATTATATTTAATAATTATATATTTTTTATTATAAGATAGATTAATAGATGCTTAATCCAAAATTTAATATTTTAATTTATATAATAAAACTCAACAGTAGATTCCACTCCCTTTATTCTCCTCAACACAAAGAAGAGGTGGGATGATTTTCTAACAAATCTTAAAAGATAATTTTAATTTTATTGTTTTTTCTCTTTTCTTATTTTTCAAAAATGCCCTTATAACTTTATTAATTTTCCTATTTTACCTCATTTTTCAAGAATATTCCTTTAAATTTATTGTCAGTTCTCTAATAATATCTCTCCAATTTTATCATCTTTCCTCTTATACTCTTTAATCCCCTAAAGAAAATGCCCCTACTATAGGCATGGGCATCAATAAAAAAATTATTTTATATAAAAAACACAAAATTCAACGTAATTTTTATAAACTAATGTGATTTTCAAAATATCGAAAAGCTAACTTAGATGTGGAGTCAATGTTATAGACAATTATTATTAATCATCTAGCCCGGTTGCCTCAAGAGACTAGAATGACCCATCGAGTCAGTATTTGATTGCTTATAAGGTCAGGTCAGACCCATCCTGTTAAACATTATTAGGTCCAATCCATGTGAGAATTCTTTTTAGTTTGCAATCGGATCGGTCTTGGAGAAACTCCCAATCTATCCAGTAACCTATAGGAAAACCCTTCCTTAAATACTCCAATTTAATTTATTACACATTTGCATAAATAATAGAAACTCATTTAAATATTTATTCACCAAATCTCTCAAAAGTCCATTCTTGCCTTAAAAACACTAAATAAAAGTCCAAAAACACTCGTATCAATAAACTCAAAATTTCCAAAAAACGCATAAAATCTAAAAA
The DNA here is from genome assembly GCF_017979445.1 of Akebia trifoliata. Classification (NCBI taxonomy): domain Eukaryota; kingdom Viridiplantae; phylum Streptophyta; class Magnoliopsida; order Ranunculales; family Lardizabalaceae; genus Akebia; species Akebia trifoliata. The sequence continues at coordinate 95,395 of NW_028237137.1, read as the reverse complement.
GATTTTTGGTGACAACCCCTCCAATTAAAACCCATTAATCCTTTACAGCTACATCCTTGGACAAACGTTTCACACTTTTTAATGTTCTTAGGTTACCTACTCTCATCCATTATTATATATATCTCTAAAACCACATTTTCACTCATGCCCATTATAGAATCAAGAAGGAAAAATGCCTAAAGGGTTTCAAAGATCTCTTCAAGATTATCTCTCCAAAGTCAAAGTACCCACACAATTTCAAATCCATCCAAAACCCATCACCACATGTACCAAAAATTGGATCTTCTCAGGGTGCAAACACCCTAAAACCCCTTCATTTGCCTTGGATCATGAACAAATTGACGGTCGAAATGGTGACGCTGCCACACTAAGAGATGTTGATCGGTTCCTAATCGAGAATTTTGGTTCTTTATATCGTGACAACAACAACAACAACAACAACAACAATAACGACAATACCGACAATAAAAAGAAGGATGTCAATAATGAAGAAAATTCAAATGGGTTTTTATTTGAATCGCCTAGGTTTATCGACCCACCACCCGATATCCGAGCTTCACATCGGTTCTTTGTATCACCTAGCACATCGAGTTCGCTAGTTGAGGAAGCACGGTCTAGTGGTGGTTCGATATCTGATGATTTGGGCTCTAGCTCTAATATTACTCATAATGAGTCCATAAGAGTATCTACTGAGGTAAATAGTCTTCTCCTCCCCGACGAAAGTATAGCAGTACTAAAATACTCATCAGACCCATTTGATGATTTTCGACGATCGATGCAAGCGATGATCGAAGTCAGATTATGCGAAAATCAATGCGTAGATTGGGATTATATGGAGGAACTATTATTTTGTTACTTAAGGTTGAATGAGAGGAAGTCACATAAGTACATATTAGGCGCTTTTTCCGATCTGATTGTCAAATTAAGGCAGAACACTAGCAAGAATCCAGCTATGTCGTGTCAGATTCCGGTCACCGGAGAAAGGAGAAGAAGAAGAAGAAGAAAGGGAGATGTAATGTAAGATTTTAGTTATTAATATTCTAAATATATGCGTGAATGATGGCACAAGAAAGGGTGACATTTTTAATTTAATTGGTTTTCATTAGATTTGAGACCTATTGATGAGGGATCTCATATAATGCAAAATAGATATAGAAATATAACTTAAAAAAAAAAAAATTATAATTTCTTTTTGCTTACTTAGTTTGTGATTGTGATTGTGATAGTGAACTACAAGGAGTTGGAAAGCTTGCTAACTTCAATTAGTCTCCTTTGGAACTAACATTTTGGTGGACCTACACACTAAAAATTAGGATGATCAATGATTTTACATCATGGGGGTAAAATCACTGATCATGGAGATAGTTTCCAATGGATCGGATCAGACCCAGAATCTGACTAACTCTAATTCGATAATTTTGGATTTGGGTTGAGGATTTGAGTCTCAGAAATGATATGAACTCATCCGATAAGAGGATCATAAAATGTGATAATGTGTGTAGATTGTTTTGCTTGAATATTTTGTTTACATATATGAAGTTTATTTAGATTTTGTGTAACAAATCCAATCTATATATTATTAGATCAGATTTGGATCCTATATATTGAGATCTGATAAAATTTGATCTAACGAGGATCCACCCCATTGGATCGGTTCTAGGTCTGATGATTATCCTGAGTTCCAAATTTATGTTTATATAAGAACTATGGAGAAATAAAGGTGCAATAGTAAAATAAAAAAGAAATATTTAATTTCAAAAACACTGATAGTTATTTCTAATGAATAAATAATATTAACCAAGGATTGCTCCAAGATTATGCGAGATCAGTAAAATAGTTATGGGCAAGAATGGAGAATGATTGGTTTTTAAAGAAATAATTGAACTTAAGTTATTTAAATATCAATCGGATGGTGTAGATTCACCCAATAGCGGCTTCCTTTTTCATTGGGAGGATCACTCCTCTTTCTTCTAATTCTGCTCTTTGCCACATTTGTTTTAATATGATAAAGATTATGGGATAGAGAACTGTTGGAAAATGTTTGGGATCTTGAAACAAATATATTCAGATTAGAAATAAATTGAAGAAGAGAATAGTTTTGAAAGAACTTATCAATTTAATATGTGACTGAGGCATAAAGAAGTCGTCGCCCTTAAAACCAAATTCGCACCTTCTTAGGATAATTTTCACAATGCAAAAGATTTTGATGGTTGATTTTCAAGATTCAACAGTCACGATCCTACTAACCATGTAATTGAAAGTAGTAGGTCTATGAATCAACAAAAAAAAATCGCAAATAAGTTTTTTGAAAAGAAGAGGATTGTATTTATTTTTGTAAGTGTGTCCCTAACCCTAAGACCGACCTCTTTTATAGAGTGTGAAAGAAGCCCAACGGTTCACTCATTCACTGTAAGTACATAGGGACAATGTCCACTAACCATTGTAATGTTTTGGGCCTCAAGAATGGGCCGTTAAATAGACGCACTAGTTTTGAGACGTGTAAAAGAATGCCCAAGAGCCTCACCCAATGCGCTACAGTCTCATGCCATGATGGACCCCTGTGTGGGCACAAGGCCCACTCTACTCATTCACAACTAAGCAAAAGGAAAAGTGGGAGACTTTATAAGTACAATTCCACTTTTACTATAATTAAATAAAACGAAAATTATTTAAAAGATAATTTATATTTTTATTATTTATTAAAAAATTAATGATTTTTAATTATTTTTAAAAAAAGATACTAACAAGGTCATTCGACCGTTGTAGACACTTCATTTTTGTCTAAGCAGAGCCCAAAAGCATTAAGAACCTTTCAATAATGGACTTGACCCAATGTATTTTTTAAAAGACAAAAACCCATTAGTCAAGTAGCAGTATGGCTCCAAAGCCATTTTTAGAGGGAATTTTTAAGTCTGGTTGAACCTTACCTTCGACCAGGCCATATTTAATCTTGGAATAACCTCACCCACACCAAAGGCAATTTTTGATATAAGATTTGGCTAGTTGAACTTTAAGTTAAGCCAATGCTAGTTTTTGGTTAAATTTGGCTTGGTTCAGCCAAATCTGTTGGGCAGTAACAACCCATGAGTACTCGAATTTTATTAGGGAAAATGACCCCCCTTCTTAGCAATTTTTCCCTAAAGAAATCTCTCATTTTTACTCTTTTACTCCTATTCAACTCTTCAATAATTCCACCACTTTGGTTTTCTAGTAATTTCTCAAATCTTCTAACAGACTTTTAGTTTTGCTTAATCTCCATTCAAGGATAATTACCTACATAACCCAAGTTTGTTAAGATTCATTACAGTGGATTATCATTTTACCTTTCTGATCTTCTTCAAAATTTACATGGCTTACATGACATTCAATATAAACTGACTATATTATAAAACGTATGACTATTTTTTCCTCCCTAGAGAATTCTCTAGAATTTGTGCCAATTGGCCCTTACACTCTTAGTTTGTTGGAGACTCAATGTTCTTCTACTTTCATATAATGTAGATGTAGAATTTCTAAGTTTGAGGCATGGGAAGAGAAAGCAATTCCCCTTTGAGAGGTAATCTCCCCTTATAAATCCTTAATAAGCTCCTTGTGAGCATTTTAATTTCTATTAAGAATAGTTTAGATTGTTTTATTTCTATGCACTTTAAATTCCTAGTGATAATTAGTTATTTACTTCCAATGGCTTAAGAGCTAGATAGTAATCTCTCACTTTGGTGGGGTAATTTTCTCTTTATCAATTCATTCATGCATACACACTTGCACACTCCACTATCTAAAAGGGCTATGAGTTGGGGTGTGAATCTCTTCGAATCCATATTTAAACTCCCTTGGCCAACAAAAATAATCTCAAAGATGGCATAACTCATGCATTAAAGGTCCCTAGTCTTGTAATGGTGGTGTCCAATTCATGGATGTCTCCTAACGGCTAAACAAACAAAAAAAAAAAAAAACTCCTAAGTGAGCACATCAACTTTTAAAAATGCTTTAGTGTTTAAAATGGTGGAATCCAAGTAGATTTCCACCAAAATCCTAGGCTCACAAAAATTTTCAACAAGTATCTACTTTCATGTTTAGCTTGCATACTAACTTAATTTCTCATTTTTCTAAAATTAGACTAGTCAATTTTTCCTAAGATTTCTCTACAATTCCCTTTATTTTCAAAAAAAAAAAAAAAAATTTCTTAGTTCACCTTTGGTTAATCAATAGTAACCATCTTAGAATTGGAGGAACAAGGTGACTAACACCTTCCTTGCCTCTCGATCAAACCTACTTACCTTAGATTTTCTAGGTAGATATTTCTTTCTTTATTTTTTGAATATATGAGTCACTACAAACTAAAGAAAAATGGATTTGAAAATTTTTTATGGTATCCATTCACACCTTAATTGAATGGTGGCAACCTCATAAACCCGTGTAGATGAGCTCAACCCCCCCCCCCCAATTTCGAAGCTCACGTATCTACAACCACCTTGTTACAAAAGAAGGTTAGCTGACCGCCTTGTTTAAGAAATAAAATCTTCAAATACCAAAATTACCCTTTGTTTGTACATTATTTAAAAAAAAAAAAAAGGTCTTTTAACGATCTTGTTACATACAAACTTTCAAAACAAGGACATTTGACTGTCTTGTAACAAAAGAAGGTTGTTTGACCGTCTTATTTAAGAAATCTCTTACTTCAAAATAAGGTCGTTTAACCATCTTTAAGAATTTATTCCCATATTTATAAATGAAAAATAAATCATTGTAACTGAAAATTGGTTATTGAGCCATTGAACCACTTTTTTTCATTCAAATTTCTACCTATTACTGAAAATATTGCAATTTTTTTAAACTGGTTATTTGACCACCTTGTTTCCTCTTTAAAAAAAATGAAACTAAGTCATTTGACTACATTGTTTTAACTTTTTATTTTAAAAAAATTGAAACTAGGTCGTTTAACTGTCTTGGTTTAAAATTTTATTTTAAAAAATGAAACTAGATGGTCAAACAATTAGTTTGACGAGAGTAATTTCGGGAACTTCAATTAAGACAGTCCAATAACTTGGTTAGAATCTTTTTTTTTTTAAATTGAATTTTTTTTAATAAATAGCAATTAAATAATTATTTAATAATTTCTTCCTAAATAAATAAATTGTTTTCTCTACAACTCTCAAAAGAAGCAAAGTAGAAAAAAAAAATCTTTTGACTTTTTCAAAAAAAAAATGAAGAGATGTTTTTTGGCATTAAATTTCAAAACATACAAAAGAGGAAACTAATGAATTAAAAGATTACGACAAGAGAAAAACACCTAACAAATAATTAATCAATTTAACTTAAATTATTGAAAAAAAAATAGTTTGGAGATTCTATAACAATTTTTTACATACTCAAATGATTTCAATAACCCAAACAATATAATTTGAAATTTAATACAATAAATAATATATTCAGGTTGAAAATATGACATCTATCCAAGCAAATTAATTGCCACTAAAGTTCACATCCTCTCAAAACTTATTCCTCATTTTTACCCTTACTCTTCAAAATAATTCATAATGAAAAATAGCTCAAAAATACATTTTTAGAGAAATATTAAGAATGTTATCTAAAAAATTTGAGGTTGAGTGAACAAATCATGTGACTCCATTCAATTTTATTTAAAAACATGATTAAAAAATATAATTTTAAATTAAACAACATAAATATCATTTAATTGTAAGAAATTTTTTTTTTACAACAAGCTATGTAGAAATGGTGGAGTCACTTTGACTCATCATAAACTGTCATAAATACGAATCCCATTTTCACATACAAAGGAGGAATGTGGAATAAAATTTTCCTTGGACATCAGAAAATTATATTATCTCCTAGCCTAGCCTATTACCTCATTCCTTGTAGTAATAGCCCCAAATATAAGATTGAGAAGGAAAATATTTTTAGAAATTCCTCTAAAAGTTGAATCTTCTTAAGAATCCATGTTTTCGTCCAATATCAATCGTAATTAAGTCTATTAGATCCCTTAAACAACATAAGCATCATATCCTAAGTAAATCGAAGGTATCAACTTTCTAAATAAGTTGGTTAAAGTTTGTGAGTGTTGATACCACAACATTTAAAATATATATATATACATTGGTGTCACAAATATTTTCCTGAAAATGTTACTAGCTTTATCATAGATGAACAAAGCACCATACAATTTGATCTAATCTATGGTGTAGATTCATCTAATTTTAACTTTTTTTTGTCTTTTAAAAAAAAAAGGTATAATGAAACTAGTAATTTAAGAATAAAGGTGTGTTTTAGAAATTAAAATAAAAAATAAAAAATAAATTTCAAGTCCTCCTTATTTGGTTGCCAGTTAATGTTGAATTTTTGTCAAAGAGTAAGCCTAATCTTGCATTTGGGGAAGGGGGTTATCTCTTTTTATGTGAATTTCATAGGGGTAAACCTAAACTTCCCTGTATTTTACTTGCTTATATGATGTAAACACTCATCTAGCAAGTCATTTCGTGCATTCAAGAAGACAAGAAATGACTACAAATGAGAAATGGGAATATATGTCAAAGGTACCATTGTTAGAATTACTATTATTATTATTATTATTTTCATTATTAAAATTATTTTGTGACTCTTTCACAGATACAAATTTTATATAAATACTGGATTGTAATTTGTTCAAAACATTAAGGGTAAAATTGAAAATCATGCTTGTGGTCTGCCATTGGTTACTAACATCAAATATGATGGGTTAGTAAACATTCTATCAAAGTCTAAGTGGTATTCACCAAATACTAGAATTCTACGATAGGTAGAAAATCTAGTATCCTCTTTTATAAATAGGTGGTCGTCTCCCCCTCTCTACACACACATATTATTCTATTATTGAGATAGGGGTTCCCATCACCAAAGGTATAGGTAGAGTTGGGGTAGCACACCTATTCTTCGCAGATCAAGATCAAAGTGTTATTCGCGGATTATTGGAAAAGTCAATCCAGGTATTTTAATATTTATTGCTTTTCGATTTAATTATTTTATTTTGTTCAAGATCAAATCCTAAATCCATGAATATTGTTTATAATATTTTTTCCCAACAATTGGTATCAGAGTCAGGATGGATTTATTCTTGTTCAAAACCTTGATTAAAATCTGAGTTGAACTAGATTTATTTTGGTTTAAGAAAATTTTTCCTTTAATTTTAAAGTCGTTTTATTACAAAATACATCTGCATTTTTCCTTCTTCAAAAAACATTAAAAACCCTTGTCAATTTTTATGGAAGAATATGAAGGATGACTTCAATTCTATCAAGAAATCGATCAAAGAAACAAACAAATAATTTATGATCAAGTTCGTATCTATGCGTTGATCGGCCGACACGTTCATTGGTTGAACCATTGAAACGACAATAAGGTTCAAAAAAATTTCGTTTCTTTCATTATTTATATAAAATAAATTTGCAAAGAAAAAATTTCGATTTATTTTTCTGAAGGTTTATCTTCACATGGTCGAAATCTATACTGTATAAATCGAATAAGTAAGTTCAAAACTCTTCAACTCTCAAATAATAATAATAATAAATAAATAAAAATAGTTACGATTTTTAAATCAAACATTACCGGACAGTTTTCGGTGATCGTAGACGTTGTCTGATGCCGACGATCAGACCTGTCGGTCGACGAATGGGTGGCTATAGTTGGGTGGCGGCGTTTAGGGTTTTAGTACAGCAAGGTCTGTCTTCTTGAAGAAGAAGACGGCTGTTGGTTTCGATCGGGCTTTTCGTTCAATTTGGGCCAAGCTCGATAGATTATTATGATTGGGCTGGGCCGACCCGATAGTTTCTTCGTTTGGGCCTTTTGTTTTATGTTAAGCCAAGCTCGTTGATCATTAGTGTGGGCTAAGCCCGATTCAAATAGAAACTTATGTTTTTTAAGGTCTATTGGGTTAAACCCGTTTCAGACTCGAACCGACATGTTTACCCACCCGTTTGGGTCTACCTCTGACCCGGATTGAGTCAACTCGGTTTAGTAAAATCGATTCAGTTGGTTCAAGCGTGACCCATACCATTGAAAAACCGTTTTTCCTTTAAAAACTTTGAAAATTTATAACTAATTCATTTTAACTCCGATTTGGACAAAACAAGAATCCATTTTGAATATTTTTTCGAGATCTAATAAAATTGTTAAAATAATTTGTTGACAGCAACCTATAACAATAAAGTTCAGATTAAGTTATACCTTTTTGGAGAATATATTTATAATTGCTTTCTTTCATGTTGAAAATTTAGTTGTTAATTTTATTGTACTCACATTCAAATAAAGAATAATTAGAAAGCAAATTTAGATATATTAGGTTATAGGTCTTGTCTATAGGGGTTTAAAAAAACACTTTAAGTGATTGTTCAAGGAACGTGATGGAAACAGAATAGTAGTTTACCTAAAAGTGATCGTTTTATAAAAGTTACGGGTTCTTGAATTCTGAGACTTAGTATCTCACTAAGATCACTTTGTGGCACTATTTTACATGAAATCCCTAACCTTTGTCTAAAAGTGGTTTAGGGATATTTGTGTAGATCGAGTGAATAGAATAGTCACAAGTATGAAGGGAAAAGAAGGATAACCCTCTTGCCTAAAGGTACTCAAAAGATTTAGTATAGATAAATGTGCCCCTAGTGAGGCTCTTGTGATAAAATGAGATGTATTTAGCCAAGATCAATGTCCCAAGAACAAGTTTGAGAAAATGGAGGTCAATACATCAGAATATGTCTCAGCAGTCGATAGTCTTATGTATACAATGATTTGCATCCGACCTGATATCAATTACATCATTGATATGCTTAAGAGATATCAATAGAACCCTGGTATTGCTTATTGGAGAGCAGTAAAAAAAGTACTTCGATATTTACAAAGAACAAAAGATTTTATGCTAGTATATAGAAGATCGAGTGAGTTTCGAGTTGTTGGTTATTCTGATACAGATCATGCTAGATGTCTTGATAGCTTGAAGTCTACTTCAGGTTATATTTTCATGCCTGGGCATGGAACTATCTCATGGAGAAACTCAAAACAAACTATTCTGACAGATTTGACCATGTATTCAGAGTTCATTGGATGTTACGAAGTAACCCCGTCAAGCAGTTTGGTTGAAAAATTTTATCGGTGAATTAAAGATTGTAGATTCCATTAATAGACCTATTGTTATCTATTGTGATACAAGGCTGCTACTGATTTTGCAAAGAATGAAATAGTGACTAGAGGAAATAAGCACATCGAGATAAAATACCTTTTAGTATGTGAAAAGGCTCGTGAAGGATTGATCGAGATTGCCAAGATAGATTCTAGCAATATGATAGTTGACCCTCTCATGAAAGGACTCCCACCAAAGACTTTTAAGAAACATGTAACTCGTATGGGAGTTATCATGTCATTTATTCATGTTATTTAAGTGTTGAGTTTATTTTATGCTTATTTTAATTTATTTATACTTTTAATAGACTATTTATTGATGCTTAAAGAAATTGATTATGATTATTCATTATTTATGCATTATTGTGTACACATGTTATCTTTGCTTAAGAGTAGATGTACTCGTAAAGTGTTAAAAATGTTTGGACTAGACGTGACTTGCATCACATTGATGAAGTCTTCATTCTGGACAGAAAGGTGATGAAATATCACATGGCTAGTTGCTAGTAAAATATCAGAATGACATACGATGAGCATGAAGTTTGACACCTAAGGAATGCATATACATACTATATTGAGGAGTGTTTATTGTCCTAATACCACAAAGAAAGTTCACGTAAAGGTAGACTCCTAAATTTATTAATGGTACTAGTTTTAAGACCATGGAATTATTTTAGGGTCAACAAAAGAGCACTTTGTTACATCCACGATTCATCATTAGTGGTATCTTTGAATAAGGTGACAATTAAAGATTATCCGAATTATTTTGAACAATTATTTTTTCAAAAGAGTACACAAATTATTCAAAAGGTAACAATTCAGAGAGTCGTTTTAAACAAAAGGTATATGTGAAGGCCAAGTGGGAGATTGTTGGAATTATTATTATTATTAAAATTATTTTGTGGTCATTTCACATATACAAAGTTTATATAAATACTGGATTGTAATTGGTTCAAAACATTAAGGGTAAAATTGAAAATCATGCTTGTGGTCTGGCATTGGTTACAAACATCAAATATGATGGGTTAGTGAACATCCTATTAAAGTTTAAGTGGTATTCACCTAATACTAGAATTCTACGATGGGTAGAAAATCTAGTATCCTCTTTTATAAATAGGTGATCGTCTCACCCTCTCTACACACACATATTATTCTATTATTGAGATAGAGGTTCCCATCACCAAATGTGTAGGCAAAGTTGGAGTAACACGCCTATTCTTCGCAAATCAAAATCAAAGTGTTCTTCGCGGATTATCAGAAAAACGAATCCAGGTATTTTAATATTTATTGCTTTTCGATTCGATTATTTTGTTTTGTTCAAGATCAAATCCTAGATCCATTAATATTGTTTGTAGTATTTTTTTTCCCAACAACCATATCCTTCAACAATTGGTAGTCTTATGTATTTCATGACCTGTATCAGATGAGACATTGCACAAGCAGTGGGAGTTGTGAGCAGATTTATGAATAATCCATGTAATAGCATTGGAAGGTTGTGCAGTGGATTATGAGATATTTAAGGGGTACCACAAATCTATCTTTATGTAATGGTGGAGTAAAGATCAATATGTAGGGGTATGTTGATTTTAACATGGCAAGAGACCTACATGGCAGAAAGAACATTACAGGTTATTGAAAGCGCCCTCGATCCGCGGGGTGTGCGGATCCGCTTTTGACCCTTGAGGTTTGGGAGTCACCACCTAGTTGTTAAGGTATAGGAACCAAACTGACTCTAAAAAAAAGGAAACTAATCTACGAAAGAGAAAAAGAGTCCGGGGATCACGTTACGGGGTTGGAAGGTGTTAGGCACCAACCCCGCCCGGCCAAAGCCGGTCTCTACTAACTTCCTAAATAAAATCACATTGCTAAAAACCTAGATAAAAATAAAAAAAAATAAAAAAATTTATACCTTTCCGATAGCAAAGATTTTGTTCCCTCAGATCTGACAAAATAGCTCCTTGTACCGTACTCCCTTGCTTCATTCTGTCTCCGGATTTGATTTTGGATCTCCGAGATCAAGGTATCTCCTTATTTTTAGATCTGAACTCTTCAAGTTTGTTGCCGGTTTGGGGGTGTTTTTGGAGGGTTTTTAGGTGTTTTCTAGGCTAAAATTGAAGGAGGGATGTTAGGTAAGGAGTTGGGGCTCCAAAACTAGGGTTAATGGGAGGCTAGGGGGCTTCTAGACCTACTTCTCTTAGGGTTTATGATTTGATACGAAAATAGGGTGTGGGCACCTCTATTTATAGATTTTTTTAGGAGTTGATTTGGATAGAGTTAATATTTAATTAAAGTTCTTTTAATTAGAGTTGTGTTTTAATTAGACTTGTTTTAGGTAGAATTGTGTTTTAATTAGAATTGTTTTCGGTAGAATTGTTTTTAAGTTAGAACTCTATTTGATTGAGTTATTATTTAATTAGAACTCTATTATGACTTTTGGTCTTATTTGATTGACTTTTAATGTTTTGACTTTAGTCTTAATTGATTGACTTTTAATATCTTGACTTTAGTCTTGCTTAATTGACTTTAATTTTGACTTTAGTCTCACTTGATTGACTTTAATACCTTGACCTCAGTCTTGCTTGATTTACTTTTAATTTTTGGAGAACCCCCTCTAAAATATCTTTAATTCTTTGGACCTCCAAATGGAGGGGTCCTTAAAAAAATATCTCACGGACCCTCAACAATTTTACTTGAAAACCCGATTGATCGATTTCTTTGGTTCAAAATTTTAAATTAATTTCATTAATGTTTCTCTTTAATTATTTAATATTTTATTTATTAATTTTAAATTTTTTAATTATGAAAATTGTGAAATTACCGTTTTACCCCCGGAGAGGACTTTCCACGTTTTAAGTCGATTTTTTAATGTTTTAGAATCGATTTTTTGTAAGGAATTCAATGGAAATATTAGTTTGTGTCATTTATGAAAATTTTTGTGTGAAATGGTCATGAACTTTATGAGGGGCATTTTCGTAATTTTGTCAAATTTTGTTAAAATTGGTGAAATGATTTATTTGGTTTCGATTTGTTGTTTTATGTGTTCAAAAAGGTTTTCCTAATCGTAACGTAGGCTCTAGGGTTGTTTTGAGATTAGGGGTATTTTGGTAATTTGATCAATTTTTTAGTGATTTTTATCGTGAAGCTTCTTTTTGATCTGCAAGATGATGATTTCTATGTTTCTGGGGTCGTATTTTCCTAGCGTAGCGTGGTTTCTAAGGTTTTGTCAATTCGACATACCTCATCCGGATTTCTAAAACACATCTAGTAACAAAATAAAGCAATGGAATACACATCTATCATTGGGAATCATTGCGATCGGGTTGACGAGTTGATTAATCAGGCGGATGCAAAAATGAGGTGTCTACAGATGCCCCACTTTGGCAGAGGGTTGAAGCAAACTAGATAGCAAATCTATTTTGGTAGATAGTGCAATATCTGAGTGCCAAAGCTAGTGACAGTTCATTTTGCAGCCTGATTTAGCAATTTGTCGAGGTGTTCGGATCCTTGAGCGTAAACTCTCCTCGCATTAAAAAGGTTGTTAGGTCCTTGAGCGCAAACTCTCACTGACGGTGTCAGATCCTTGAATTTTAGAAAATTCTCCTTGACTAATGTGACAATTGTGTAAGTGTGTGATTTAAAATCTGAGCATAATTTGAGCATAATCTAAGTATAAACTGAGCATAATTTGAATATAAACTGAGCATAAACTGTGTAAAATTCCGAGAAAACCCTCAGCGGTAACTGAGCATAATTCCGAGAAAACCCTCAGCGGCATCTGAGCATAATTCCGAGAAAACCCTCGGCGGCATCTGAGCATAGTTCCGAGAAAACCATCGGCGGTAACTGAGCATAATTCCAAGAAAACCCTTGGCGGCACCTGAGCATAATTCCAAGAAAACCCTCGGCGGCATCTGAGCATAGTTCCAAGAAAACCCTCGGCAGCATCTGAGCATAATTTCGAGAAAACCCTCGACGGTAACTGAGCATAGTTCCGAGAAAACCCTCGGCGGCATCTGAGCATAGTTCCGAGAAAACCCTCGGCGGTAACTGGAACATAGTTCCAAGAAAACCCTCGGTGGCATCTGAGCATAGTTCCGAGAAAACCCTCGGCGGCATCTGAGCATAGTTCCGAGAAAACCCTCGACGGTAACTGAGCATAGTTCCGAGAAAACCCTCGGCGGTAACTGAGCATAGTTCCGAGAAAACCCTCGACGGTACCTGAGCATAGTTCCGAGAAAACCCTCAGCGGTAACTGAGCATAGTTCCGAGAAAACCCTCGGTGGTACCTGAGCATAGTTCCGAGAAAACCCTCAGCGGTAACTGAGCATAGTTCCGAGAAAACCCTCGGCGGCATCTGAGCATAGTTCCCAGAAAACCCTTGGCGGTACCTGAGCATAGTTCCGAGAAAACCCTCGGCGGTACCTGAGCATAGTTCCGAGAAAACCCTCGGCGGTAACTGAGCATAGTTCCGAGAAAATCATCGGCGGTAACTGAGCATAATCCAAGATAACCCTCGGCAGTAACAGAGCAAAATCCAAGATAACCCTCGGCGGCAACTGAGCAAAATCCAAGATAACCCTTGGCGGCAACTGAGCAAAATCCAAAATAACCCTTGGCGACATCTGACAAAATCCAAGTTAACCCTTGGCGACATCTGACAAAATCCAAGTTAACCCTTGACGGTAACTGAGCAAAACTAGCAGAGGAATGAAGGAATTTTGGAAAATAATGAATGAATTTGGAGAAGACTGATTGGAATGAATCGGAGAATGAATAAATCCGAAAGATAATGAATCTGAAAGATAAATGATCAAATCTAAGAATGATTGGATCTGGAAAGGAATCTGGGAACGAAAGAATGCCATATTTCCTATGTGAGATCCAAAATGCTTTTGTTTGAACCTCAAGGATTTATCAAAAAGTTTTATGAATTTAAAACCTGAATTTTTTTTCTTTTGAACCTCAAGAGTTTTTCGAAAAACTGTTATCAAGAGAGTAACCTTAAGTTTGGGGTTCTCATTATCTTTTAGGATTAACATTGCTCAAAAACAAAATGCCCCTAGTTTGACAATGTACGTGGCATTGAAGATAATTGAACACATCATTAAAAAAAATGCCCCTAGTATAAGGGGGAAAAGTTACAAGAAAGAAAATGCCCCTTGTATGAAGGTTTGAAATATTTAATTACCACAAGCGCAATAAAGATTCAACTTTTAATTTTGATTAATTTTATTAAAGATTTTGAGTCAGGCTCAAGAGAACAAAATATTTCCTTTTGGGACTCATCACAGAATTCACCCTTTTCTCCATTGGTTCACTCGGGGAAGTAAACATTTTCAAATCAATCGTAGACAAGATACTTGTGGCTTCTGAGTCTATGCCTGGTTTAAACTAAGTATTGAACTTGATTATTCGGACTTCTGATGTTTCAGCTCGGATCGCTCTCAGCTTGGGATTTTCTTTTGTTTTTCTTTGTTGCTCTAACTTTTGCCTAGATCGTCTTTTCAGGTTTTCAATCTAGCGAGCTTGCTCTAGCTTTTGCCTAGATCGCCTTTTCAGGTTTTCGATCTAGCAAGTTTTTTTTTTTTTAACTCTGACTGTTGCCAAAGTTGTCCTTTCAGATTTTCAACCTTGAGAGCTTGCCTTAATTTTTGCCTAAGTCGCCCTTTTCGGGTTTTCAACTTAGCAGGCTTCATCAATTTTTTATCTTTTCCTTCTCCTCTGAACTTCTGGAGTTGCTGTCTGATAATGCTTTGCTATCTTCCTTGACTTTTCGCACGGTACTTAGGAGGACTTTCATGGGTAAGCTTAGGATTGGATATAAAAAGAAAGGAATTTTGAGGCTCAAAAACCCAAATGCCCCTTGTGTGGCATTTCCTTTTAAATTATTTCTTTTTCTTTAAATTTTCTTCCCCATTTTGAAGATATTTTTCTTTTCTTTTGAATTTTTTTCTTGATTTTTTTTTATTGTGTGGGAACTATATTTTTTTTATTTTGATGTGGTCGGGCCTGAAGTAACTTCTCAGGTTGCCTACGTACCCCAGAATTTTGGGATCAGACCAAAATGTAGTTCGAAGCTTCCCTCCCCTAGGTTAGGTGATCAGGCTGAGAAAGAAAAGGCATAATTTTTCCTTTTGAAAAGGCTGCAAAGGGGTTGAGAAAGGATATGTTGAACTGGGTAACTGAGTAATATGAGGATTGATTCGGTCAAAGATGGCCTCCTTAAATGTAGTACCGTTTGATTTGGTCAAGGTTGGTTGGTTCTGGTAATTCAATTCCATCATGATCTTGAAGTTTGACAGCCTTTCCTGGTAATATTTCCTTAACGATGAACGGACCTCCCCAATTTGGTTTGAACTTCCCCCTGGGATCAAAGATAGGTGCCCTGTTCTCTTTGAGTACTAAATCCCCGACTTATAAGTGACGGGCCTTGATTTTCTTGTCAAAAGCACGGGCGACTCTTCTTTGATAAGCTTGCACGTGGTACAACGCTCTTAGTCGTTTTTCTTAATTCTTCGTACCGTTGACGAACCCAATCTGCTTCTGACAATTGACTTTCTAACAAAACCCTGAGAGATGGAATTTTCATCTCAACTGGCAAGACTGCTTCCATGCCATACACTAAGGAGTAAGGAGTATCGAATTGAGGTTCGATATGTCCATAGCGTGAATGATAATTTTTCTGATCAATCTCGATGTGATTGACACATTTTCCTGATGATAGTCTTGAGACTCTTATTAACTACCTCAACCGTTCCATTGATTTGAGAACGGTAGGGGGATGATTTGTGATTCCGGATTTTCAACTTTAAACACAGAGTAGTGATTTATACTTTGAAGTACGACCCATTATCAGATATCGATTCAAAAGGTATCCCCATATCGACTGATAATATGTGATTTGCAACTTAAGATGTAGTGAGGATAGCACTGATACATTTTATAATATCTTCTTTAATTCCATTGATATAGACGAGTATCTAGTCCACGTTGAACAACACTCAAGCTTGTACTTAACATACCCTCATATGATCACACGAACAAGTCTTTTGAAATTTCTGAGAAAATTCATTATCCCTTTGTGTTCCTTTAGAGATAAGATGGTTTCTATTTGAATCTCTTTAGAAATTTATTTCTGTTCCGAGGTCAATGACCTTTGCTTTCTTGAGCAAGACATTTATCTTCTCATTCAAGAAGGGGTTCCTTATTAGAGGAATTTCTCTTTGAAACCAGTTATTAGTTAACTCGTTAATGCGCTCGAGGTATTCAAAAATTTTCTTTATCCAATCAAATTCAGAAGGGGCGATAAACACCTCTATAAACTCGACGAACTAACTTGACTCAATAAGAAAGAGTAGACTCAATCTAAGGAGGACATGACCTTGCTAGGAAAAAGGACTCGAGTTAACCCAAATGACTCATGAAAACTCAAGACTACCCAAAACGGACTTGATGAGAACTGAGACATTGCTTACAACCGGTAGGATTGAAGCACTATGATTTTCAAAGAACAACTGGATGATGTTGAGAAATTTTGAGGTCATTTCTGACTGTTGACTTGATATTGACGTTTACTCTAACTGACCGGATTTACAACCCTAGCTAGACGATAGACGATTAAGCTTAGATACAATGATAACCCTTAAAACCTCTTTGAAGGTGAATTTAACCAATTTCAGTGTCACCCCCTTGATAACATTTTAAACGAACCCTGAGATTTTATAGAATTTTGTGCACCAATCCGTTAAACAATTCATCCATTCAATGATTATTCAGAAGAAAAATAATTTTATTGCACTCTTGAAAATAACAATTTTCACAATTCTGATTATTTTTTGCAATCATTTTCTTTTTAGAAAAACATATTTTGATAATTTTATAAGGTCCATGCAAAAAATATATTTTTGGTAAAAAAACATATTTCAAAAAAATTTCATGCAAAAATAGATCTTTTGTAAATCATTTTCTTTTCTTTTGGAAAATATTTTCTTCTGAAAAATAGTTTTTTATTTGGAAATCATTTTCTCTTGGAAAATCTTGTTCTTATGAAAAATATTTTTTGGAAAACGTTTTTTCTTAGAAAACATTTTTTCTAGAGAATAACACTTTTTCTGGAAAACACTTCTTTTGGAAAATATTTTTTTCTAGGAAATAATTTGTCTTTGTAAACTATTTTTCTTCTTTGAAAATTTGATTTCTATTTCGATTTAAATGGCCCGGTCCATCAGGACTGTTGGATCGGGATGGACTGGGTCATTATTGTAAAAGAATGGATTCTTTATTGGGTCGGTGCACCCATTTTGATTTTCAAAAATAATATTTTTTATCCTTGAGGACAACCATACATTCTTGATCTCATCATTCACATCACTCACATACATTCATCAATCACATGCATTCATTCAATAAACAACCCGGGAACACCCACGATAAGTTCGAGTCGTGACCTACTGGGAAGGTTTCTAGACTCTAAGCTTACTACGTGCAATGCATTTTTATCTGGCCACCCTTGCCCAAGCACACCTATATACCTTTCGATACGTGGTGACTTGGTTTGATATACCGTATAGGTGATAATCTAAAACCTCAACTCACTTCTCTGAAGCCAAAAACAGCCAGTTTGATCTCCAATTGAGAGGTGGCGCACAATGCTGAGCAAGGGCCCACTTAAATACCTCTCGTCTAGAATAGACGTAGTCTATCCCCCTCGTACAGTAGGGTACAGCGGAGCAAGATCTTGCGTAGGCACCGATTTTGACCAAGAAGTGCAATTGATATACTTATATTATCCTTTATACCTACGGGTACGAGTCAAGAGTTGTAGCTTTCATAAATGGTTTGGCATCCCACGAGGGGACCGACCACGTACTAGTACTACGTTGGCAATCGGGACATGTGACTGTGTGGCTCACAATAGGTCAAAGGCTCAGGTCGTTCCAGCCTGGGTGCATCAACATGCTTCTCAGAATCACCTGATCAGATGGTATTGATGCCCCCAGTTTGATATACCCTAAGGTACGTGACTGGAGTTGTGGGTTTCATGAATGACGTCGCATCTCCGAAGAGACCGGACCACGCACTAGTGCCACGTTGGCTAAATGGGACGTGTAAGTGCTCAAAACAGTAAACGTGCATGTGGTGTGTGCAAAGCAGGGTGGGGTGTGCCCGGGGTTTTTTTTCAAACAAATGAGCCCATGGGTCCAATCAAGCCAATCAAGAGAGGATATTAAATCATACAAGTGCAGGCATACATCGATTAGAAACATACTCATATGGTTTAATTTAAGCTTTAAACATGCACATCTCTAGCATTCATCAATCAGCAAATTAATCAATGAATAAGGGCCTATAATAATTAATTAGATCTAATCATCACAATAGGCACAAATTTTGCAATTTTCATGATCCAATCAAAAGGTTATTTCGGGTTGACCCTAACCAAGTCCAATATTGAAACATACACACAACAAAACACTTTATTTCTCTATCCAAATCAAACGGATTTGCACCCCCCCCCCTTTTGTTTTTTGAACAATCAAAATTATTTTGGATAATCCTAAAATAATCCAAAATCTCAAGGGATATTTAATCGAGGATGTAATAATGATTGAGGAGATGAGAGATGTTTTTCATATATTTTTATTTTTATTTCTTTTTTGTAATTGGATTTGATTTTTCTTTTTAATTGAAAAAAAAAGAAGAAGAAAAAATTATTACTAAAAAGTTAAAAACACAACCTAAAGAGGAGAAAAGAAAAAAAACAGATGGCACATCAAACTCAAGTTTTTTTTTTTTTGAATTTGGGCAATTAATGTCTCGTATCTCGGTGTATTCTGATCTCCCAATTTCAGAATTAAAACATGAACCGATTCTAAAACCCATCTTCCCCGTCCAAATAATTTTCTGAATTGAGAGAAAAAAAAAATTCCTCCATCTTGTTTCAGATACAAATCTGATAGGTTTTCCACATAAATGACAGAGAGATTTGAATTTCACTAATATCAAACTAAATTAATACAATTCCGATGAAATCTACGATTCCCTAACCGATATCTCAAGATTTTCAGAAAAATTAATTTTCTTATTCGATTTGCGTTGGATTCTTTAAGGAGAAAGTATGAATCGATGATGAATCAGATCCCAAACGCAAAAAAATAAAGTTAGGATCGCAATTCCAGCGTTCCGAGGAAGAACTTGAGGAATTTAACAATGGAACCAACTCGAGATATCGATCAACTACACGAATCAGATTGGGTTTGAACTTGGCACTAATTGCTAGATATCCGTTCGAATCGATGAACTTCGATGAGATGCCGAAAAACCAACTCAGAAACATTACCCTGTTCTTCAAGCAAAAACGAATAAATCTAACAAACAACAAAAACAGATCCGAATCACAGAAGAGAAAAAACAATTGAGATCGTATCCTATGATCATCTCATCCTTTTACTCCAAATCAAACGCTCACCACTGATTCGGGACCAACAAACAAAGAAATCTTGTTCTTCGACAGCCAACAAAGGCATTGATTTCCATTAAATCCGTCAAATTCCAAGAAGAATCAGCGATTCACACCTTTCGTGGCAGCCTCGAGACGAATCAGAAACACTTTTATAGCGGTTCTACAATCGATCGGAAGAGATGATTTAAGCCGATCGGATTGATTGGTCCAATTAGTTTCTGCTGAAACCAGCGGAGTTGGGGAAGAAGACGACTTGAAAACAGAAGATAAAAAAGACTTTAAAAAACGAAATAATGTTTTTACTCCAAACACCCCCACAAACCTCGTTAATTCATGAAAAATTCGATCATCAAAAAGGGGTTTTATTGGGGACACACCACTAAAAACGAGTAGAATCAAATGGCTGCTGTTCTCAACAGCACGCCCAAAATTTTTATTTTTTTTCATTTTTTTTATTTTTTTTTATTTTTTTTTTAAATGTTAAAGGACAACTTGCATACTCTGAGAAATAAACAAAACTTTTCATTGTGCCTAAGAAAAAAATTAAAATAAACAGAAATAAAAATAAATAAATAAATAAACTCCCCACACTCAACAATCATTAAGTCATCCTTAAGAATAAAAAACCTTTCAAAGTCTAGCATTATTTGGGATTATTCCGAATGATCCTTGATCGGACCATAAATAATATGTCAAGGCAACTATTCAAAGGCTAACTCGATGAGTAATAATTAGGCCAACAATAACGATAAAATAAACTGGTAGACAAACGATTAAAAATAACAAAACTAGGTCGTTCTAACAATGTTCCCATACTTGGGGTTTTTCAAGTTTGATCTTCAATATCCCCAGCGGAGTCGCCACTGAAAGCGCCCTCTATCCGCGGGGTGTGCGGATCCGCTTTTGACCCTTGAGGTTTGGGAGTCGCCACCTAGTTGTTAAGGTATAGGAACCAAACTGACTCTAAAAAAAAGGAAACTAATCTACGAAAGAGAAAAAGAGTCCGAGGATCACGTTACAGGATTGGAAGGTGTTAGGCACCAACCCCGCCCAGCCAAAGCCAGTCTCTACTAACTTCCCAAATAAAATCACATTGCTAAAAACCTAGATAAAAATAAAAAAAAATAAAAAATTGTATACCTTTCCGATAGCAAGGATTTTGTTCCCTCAGATCTGACAAAATAGCTCCTTGTACCGTACTCTCTTGCTTCGTTCTGTCTCCGGATTTGATTTTGGATCTCCAAGATCAAGGTATCTCCTTGTTTTTAGATCTGAACTCTTCAAGTTTGTTGCCGGTTTGGGGGTATTTTTGGAGGGCTTTTAGGTGTTTTCTAGGCTAAAATTGAAGGAAGGATGTTAGGTAAGGAGTTGGGGCTCCAAAACTAGGGTTTGTGGGAGGCTAGGGGGCTTCTAGACCTACTTCTCTTAGGATTTATGATTTGATACGAAAATAGGGTGTGGGCACCTCTATTTATAGATTTTTTTTAAGAGTTGATTTGGATAGAGTTAATATTTAATTAGAGTTCTTTTAATTAGAGTTGTGTTTTAGTTAGACTTGTTTTAGGTAGAATTGTGTTTTAATTAGAATTGTTTTAGGTAGAATTGTTTTTAAGTTAGAACTCTATTTGATTGAGTTATTATTTAATTAGAACTTTATTATGACTTTTGGTCTTATTTGATTGACTTTTAATGTTTTGACTTTAGTCTTAATTGATTGACTTTTAATATCTTGACTTTAGTCTTGCTTAATTGACTTTAATTTTGACTTTAGTCTCACTTGATTGACTTTAATACCTTGACTTCAGTCTTGCTTGATTTATTTTTAATTTTTGGAGAACCCCCTCTAAAATATCTTTAATTCTTTGGACCCCCAAATGGAGGGGTCCTTAAAGAAATATCTCACGAACCCTCAACAATTTTACTTGAAAACCCGATTGATCGATTTCTTTGGTTCAAAATTTTAAATTAATTTCATTAATATTTCTCTTTAATTATTTAATATTTTATTTATTAATTTCGAATTTTTTAATTATGAAAATTGTGAAATTACCGTTTTGCCCCTAGAGAGGACTTTCCACGTTTTATGTCTATTTTTTAATGTTTTAGGATGTTTTAGAATCGATTTTTCGTAAGGAATTCAATGGAAATATTAGTTTGTGTCATTTATGAAATTTTTTGTATGAAATGGTTATGAACTTTATGAGGGGCATTTTCGTAATTTTGTCGAATTCTGTTAAAATTGATGAAATGATTTATTTGGTTTTGATTTGTTGTTTTATGTGTTCAAAAGGGTTTTCCTAATCGTAACGTAGGCTCTAGGGTTATTTTGAGGTTAGGGGTATTTTGGTAATTTGATCAATTTTTTAGTGATTTTTATCGTGAAGCTTCTTTTTGGTCTGCAAGATGATGATTTCTATGTTTCTGGGGTCATATTTTCCTAGCATAGCGTGGTTTCTAAGGTTTTGTCAATTCGACATACCTCATCCGGATTTTTGAAACACATCTAGTAACAAAATAAAGCAATGGAATACACATCCATCATTGGGAATCATTGCGATCGGGTTGACGAGTTGATTAATCAGGCGGATGCAAAAATGAGGTGTCTACAGTTATGTTTTTAAATTAGATAGTGCAATAGTAAGTTGGGTTTCAAAATTGCAGAAAATAGTTACTCTCTCAACTATAGAAGCAGAATATATTGTAGCTATATAAGCATGCAAGAGAATGATATGGCTTCAATCTCTTTCGAAAGAGTTGGGTAAAGTGTCAAATGATTGCAAGTTGCACAATGATAGTCATAGTACAATTCACCTAGAGAAGAACTCAGCATTTCATTGGAGGACAAAGCATATTGATATCAGGTATCACTTCATAAGTTCAATTATAGATGAGAGGATGTTTACTTTGGAAAAGATTCACACAAGTGTGAATCCTGCAGACATGTTCACCAAAGTAGTTACTATTGACAAGTTGAAGACTTATTCAGCTTCTATTGGTCTTCAAGCTTAGAAGACAAGGATGATTCACATCGAGTTTCTTATGGAGACGTTATTTATCAGATAGAGAATGTTTAGTGGGAGATACTCTTGACCATTCTCCAAGTGGGAGATTGTTGTGGTTTATGGAGCCTGATAGTACTGGTCAACAAGAAGGTACTGTAAATCAAGCCACGCCTTCACGTCAATCGAGCTGCGATATTTATATGTAAAACCCTAGTTAGGTTACATTGGGTATTTATATTAGGGGTGCAACTTGGTCCAGTTCAAACCGAGAACCGAACCAAATCGGTAGCTTTGGGGTGGTTTGATTTGGTTTGGTTTGGAACAAGTTGCGGTTCGGTTCGGTTCCGGATTACAAAAATGGAGAACCGATCAATCTAGTTCGATTCTCGGATCAAGCTTGTATAGAACTGAACCCTTATGCAATAAATATGTATATATAATAATTATTATTATGAATTATTTTTGGAGTTAAGAAATAGATTGATGATCTTTTATGAATAAAGTAATGACTTTTTATGGATAGATGAATTATTATTTGTATGAAATTTTAAGTTTATTACATATTTATTTTTTCATTATAAAATATTATTTACAATTTATAGGATATTGGCAACCCATAGAACCGCGAACCAAACTGACTTTAGTTCGATTTGGGTTGGTTTGGTTCTAATGGAATTTGGTTCGATTCTGGTTCTTATTTAGTGGAACCGACTTGTGTTGGTTCGGTTCCAATTTGACCTCAAACCGAACCAAGTTGCACCCCTAATTTATAGTACTCGTTTTGGTGAAAAGGTGTAATATGTAACTACGAGTTTTCTCTGCATAGTGGAATCGGTGTGATCCATGGATGTACCTCAATCTTGATGAAACCACATAAAATCTCTATGTTTCTTTGTGTGATTACATCTTATGTCTGTTTTTCGATTCGTTTTCTAATTTCAATTGCACATGTTTTCTTAAGAGTTTACAATTGGGCTAGCACACTATGAGGGTAAGAAATGTTCCAAACACAAAAGAATTTTCACTCCTGCTTTCCGTCCAGAGAAGTTCAAGGTTTTTATTTTTTCCTACCAACTTCATATATTTTATAATTTTAATTTTATATGTACAGTTTACGTTTTATTATTCAAGCAAGGATCCACTACTCCAGGAGTACAATGTTTGGCCACATGGAACACTCGGTTGGACCCACTTATCAATGGATACTACTTGTCCCTCTATTTGGTGGTCCTACAGATCAAAAATCAGCGTTGATACCAAATTCGAGCCATTTTATTCAGATTTGATTATTGTTTAGTTCCATTAAAGGTGGGCCTAAAGTTAATGGTCGATGGGTCCAAAAGATGTTCCATAAGGCCGAATTGAGAGAAAATTACTTAAATTTTGGATAGTTTAGACATCCCTCGTCCCCACTCTTCCCTTTTTGGTCCCTTCAGGTTTTGGTAAATATTTGTAGACACCCGAATTTGAGCGGGCCCTCGACGTAAGATGCCCCGAAAACCGAAAAATTGGGATGGGCCCCAAAGTCCAAACCTACAAAACCCATTGCATTTTCCGTCAATAAATGTCTAAGGCTACTCACGTAACCCATGGACCCGCACACCTCACCACTCTCATACATCCTTAAAATCAACCCAATACTATCCATCCCAAAACCCAATCCATCATAAATCCAATCCATCCCAAAAACCATTCAACCTATACCCAATCCAACTCAAGCCCAATCCCACATAAACCCAACTCAACACTATTCTACAACCCAACCCAAATCCATCACACCTAAGCCCAAAACCCTACCCATCTACCACTAAAGCCCAAAGCCCAATCCACTACCCAAATCAAATCCAACCCATCATCATCACATCAAACCA
The DNA here is from genome assembly GCF_017979445.1 of Akebia trifoliata. NCBI lineage: Eukaryota > Viridiplantae > Streptophyta > Magnoliopsida > Ranunculales > Lardizabalaceae > Akebia > Akebia trifoliata. The sequence goes on along the minus strand of NW_028237137.1, from coordinate 70,895 downwards.
ATCGCCAAGAGATGAACACATGTCATCATCTTCTTCCACCTCCCTCATCTAATCAACTCAACCCATAACCCTACCCTAACCTAACCTATTCCCCATCCTCTCATCAACAACCAACAACTCAACCCATACCCTACATACGCTAACACTATCACCACCCACATCACAACCATATCTCCCACACCTCAACCATCACTTTCCCTTAAAACACTCCCACAAAATCACCTCAACCCATACCTCCACCATCACCCCCATACTCTTCTCTCTAATCATCCAACTACCATCACCAATCAACTAATCTCTTCATCCCTCCATTTGACACATGTCATCATCTCCCTCACCCTCCCAAAATATCATCAACCACCCCATTAAAATCCTCCATTCTCTTAAACCAAACACACTTAATCACAACCACCAATTAATTACCCCCTTTAAACAATCTCATCATCTCAACACTCTCATCAATTCTCCTCCATTTAACACTCAACCCAAATGGTTGAAAGATCCAACCTTTTTGGGTTGTAAACAACCCATTTAACCCCCCTTCCCTAAATACCCTCCAACCTCCATCAAATTACACCCACCCTTCTCTTAAATCCCATACCATTCTATCACTTCTCAATCCTTCACCCCATTATACCCCTAAAATAACCCTCCAACTTCTATAAAAACCCACCCATTCTCCCCTTACAACAACTAATGAAAATTTGACAAAAAACTCTAAAAAATCACAACTCACCTCAACTCTCTACTCTTACTCTACTCTCAACACCCAACTCTCAACTCTCAACTCTCAACCTTCTCTCAAACAAGTCAAGCAAGGAAAAAGAAATCAAAGGAAGTCAAAGGAAGTCAAGGAAGGAACAAGGTGGGTTTGGACCAAGAACACCCCCCTCAACTTCCCTCCTCTACTCTCCCTTTCTCTACACATTTGCACACACCCCACTATGGTCTAAATCACCAAAGTGCCCCTTCTTCATAAGGGTGCCCTCAATGATTTGAACCAACATCGAAACCCCTCACACTTGAGGGCACACATCGATTTTCTTTCATTTTACTTTCTTTTTATTTCAAAAAATCGAATCCGAGGTTACCACATTACGTGGATGGAGTAGGGTGCCTAACACCTTCCCTACTCCATAAATGGACCCCCTTACCTTTGAATCAAGGTTGGACCAAACATGCATTATCCAACGAGAGTCATCAAAAAAATGTCAAAATGACGTGTTTTTCAAAAGATACGACTTCGGGTGACCATTCACACCCATTTTTGAATTTGAATGGTGGCGACTCCAAAACACCCCAAAGTGGAGGGATGTTTCAAAAACATAGAAAATCCCGTGTCCACAGCTTGGCGACTCCACTGGGGAGATAATACTAGTGGGTCCGACCCTCTTTCAATTCGGTCATTATTTTTAAATAAAAAAAAATGTGTTTTCATTTTCATATTTGTGCTCACCTTCTAACGTTTTTCATGTTTCTTTTTTCTATTTTTATTTTCATTGGAGAATGCTTGTAATATTTACTTATTTCATGCTTTGTATATGTGTTTTATTTTGTTGGACAAGGGATGTAAGGATGGATACGATTCAAAAAAAAAAGGCACGCACATGCACATGCGATTCATACCCCTATGCATAAGCCACCCCCCCTCCCATTTAATTTTCTAACCCCGGATGCTGGTACTCTCAAGCCCCCGAGATCGCTATTTTGGGTGGCTGGGAGGAGAACACCTACCCCATTCACCAACCTAAGACATGTACACTTCGGTGTACATCGAGGTTTGAAGAATAGGTAGCCGAAAAATCACCTACAAACCGCATGCATCGAAGCATAATTAATAGACAAAAGACACTAAGGTTTGCAAAATCAATTCCGTATCCATCCCATGTTCATATGTGATGTAATTTTATTTTTATTTTTTAACCCACGAAGGCAAGTTGTATAGATTTTAGGATTTTTATTTTGTTCCCGTTTATATGTCCCCTTAGGTAAAAGGGGGAAATCTATTTTTTTTTATGTTATCATGTGCATCATCAAAAAAAAAAAAAAAAGTGACATTTTTGTGGCCCAAGACAAAAAACAGAGGCTATGTGCCTCAAAATCCACAAAAACATGGGCAAAAACGAGATGGAGACTAAAACAGAGCAGTTGTGGAAAGCCAGAAAAGGTTCTGGTCCGTGTTTGAAGCACGGACTTAAAGAAAATCACTAAGTCCGTGCTTAAAGAACGGACCAATGGAAAAAAAATGAAAAAAAAAAATTCACGAAAAATTAAGGTTCTGGTCCGTACTTGAAGCACGGACCAGCCAAAAAGTGTTAGGTCCGTGCATGAAAAACGGACCCAAAAAAAAAAAAAAAAAATTTGATGTTCTGGTCCGTATTTGAAGCACGGACCAGCCAAAAAATGCTAGGTCCGTACTTGAAAAACGGACCCTAAAAAAAAAAAAAAAAACAATTTTTTTTTTTTTGCTGATTTTGTTCCTTACGTCAGTCTTAACAACTTTTCTTCTTAAAGTTTTTTTTATTTTGAGTTTTAAAGCTTGAAAATGATCAAATGATTCACTTTACTAGAAAACTCAGGGCCTACTACTCATAATCGATCCTACTCAAAACGAATTTTGCCCAACGTGGCTCACTATCGATCTCGGTCATAATCAAACTTGTCCTTAATGGAGTATTCACTTCAAAATGGGTCAACGACCCAGATCCATTCAATTTGGGTCCACGACCCAGAACCAGATCCGTTTCCAATTGGGTCCCCGACCCAAATCCATTTCAAATTGGGTCCACGACCCATATCCAACCAACCTGGGTCCACAACCCAGATCCAACCAACCTGGGTCCATGACCCAGATCCACTCCAACCTGGGTCCACGACCCAGATCCACTTCAACTGGTCCACGACCCAAATCCATTTCGTTTAGGTCCACGACCCAGATCCCTTTCAACTGGGTTTACGACCCAGATCCACTCAACTGGGTCTACGACCCAGATCCATTCCGAACTGGGTCCACGACCCAGATCCATTCCGAACTGGGTGCACGACCCAGATCCATGTTCAACTGGGTTCCCAACCCAGATCCATTCCAAACTGGGTCCACGACCCAGATCCGTTTTCAACTAGGTCCCAACCCAGATCCATTTCCAACTGGGTCCCCGACCCAGATCCAACCAAACTGGGTCCCCGACCCAGATCCATGTCCAACTGGGTCCACGACCCAGATCCAACCAAACTGGGTCCCCGACCCAGATCCATGTCAACTGGGTCCACGACCCAGATCCAACCAAACTTGGTCCACGACCCAGATCCAATCAAACTGGGTCCACGACCCAGATCCATGTCAACTGGGCACGACCCAGATCCATGTCAACTGGGCACGACCCAGATCCAATCAAACTGGGTTCACGACCCAGATCCATTTCAACTAGTTCCGACCCAGATCCATTTCAACCAGATCTATGACCTGTATCGAATTAACAAAGATAACAACCGATCAATCAATTCAAATACATGCAACTTTCTCAACAAAAAAAAAAAAAAAAGATTTCGGAAAGTACCAATTGCAGTCCTTGATCAAAGTCGGTGCCTAGAAAGATCTTACCCTGTTGATACGAGGGGGATAGACTACGTCTATTCAGGGAACAATGTGATTTAAGAGTGCCATTGTGCGCCGCCTCTTCCATGGAGATCGGCCTGGCCGGCGATGATTTCATAGAACTGAATTGGAGGCTACCACAAACATGGGTTTTTCCAACTCGATCTATTTCAGAAACTACCATTTTAAAATACTTTACCGACTCCGTGTCGATGCCAGCTCCGTGCTGATGAAATTTCTTTTTCAAAACGATTTACCGACTCCGTGTCGATGCCAGCTCCGTGCTGATGAAATTTCCTTTTAAAATGTTTTACCGACCCCGTGTCGATGCCAGCTCCGTGCTGATGTAATTTCTTTTTTTGAAAATGTTCTCCCGACTCCGTGTCGATGCCAGCTCCGTGCTGATGTAATTTCTTTTCAAAATACTTTACCGACTCCGTGTCGATGCCAGCTCTGTGCTGATGTAATTTCTTTTAAAATGTTTTACTGACTCCGTGTCGATGCCAGATCCGTGCTGATGTAATTTCTTTTAAAAATATTTTACCGACTCCGTGTCGATGCCAGCTCCGTGCTGATGTAATTTCTTTTAAAAATGTTTTACCGACTCCGTGTCGATGCCAGCTCCGTGCTGATGTAATTTCTTTTAAAAACGTTTTACCGACTCCGTGTCGATGCCAGCTCCGTGCTGATGTAATTTCTTTTAAAAACGTTTTAATTTACCGACTCCGTGTCGATGCCAGCTCCGTGCTGATGTAATTTCTTTTCAAAATGCTTTTCCGACTCCGTGTCGATGCCAGCTCCGTGCTGACGTAATTTCTTTTCAAATGTTTTACCGACTCCGTGTCGATGCCAGCTCCGTGCTGAGGTAATTTCCTTTCAAAATGTTTTACCGACTCCGTGTCGATGCCAGCTCCGTGCTGATGAAATCTCTTTTTCCAAATGCTTTACCGACTCCGTGTCGATGCCAGCTCCGTGCTGATGTAGCTTATTTTTCAAAATGTTTTACCGACTCCGTGTCGATGCCAGCTCCGTGCTGATGTAATTTCTTTTTAAAATGTTTTACTGACTCCGTGTCGATGCCAGATCCGTGCTGAATGTAATTTCTTTTAAAAATATTTTACCGACTCCGTGTCGATGCCAGCTCCGTGCTGATGTAATTTCTTTTAAAAATGTTTTACCGACTCCGTGTCGATGCCAGCTCCGTGCTGATGTAATTTCTTTTAAAAACGTTTTACCGACTCCGTGTCGATGCCAGCTCCGTGCTGATGTAATTTCTTTTAAAAACGTTTTACCGACTCCGTGTCGATGCCAGCTCCGTGCTGATGTAATTTCTTTTTCAAAATGCTTTTCCGACTCCGTGTCGATGCCAGCTCCGTGCTGACGTAATTTCTTTTCAAATGTTTTACCGACTCCGTGTCGATGCCAGCTCCGTGCTGAGGTAATTTCCTTTCAAAATGTTTTACCGACTCCGTGTCGATGCCAGCTCCGTGCTGATGAAATCTCTTTTTCAAAATGCTTTACCGGCTCCGTATCGATGCCAGCTCCGTGCTGATGTAGCTTATTTTTCAAAATGTTTTACCGACTCCGTGTCGATGCCAGCTCCGTGCTGATGTAATTTCTTTTTAAAATGTTTTACCGACTCCGTGTCGATTCCAACTTCGGCTGATGTAATTCTTTTTAAAAAAAAATGTTTTTCCAACTCTGTGTTGATGCCAGCTCCGTGCTGATGTAATTCTCTTTAAACAAAAACAAAAAAATTCAATGGAGATTCCGAGGAAAGTCCATCAGAGACAGCTCCAACATCTATCAAAGTGGAAATCATTACCAGCCAAGGGAACGAATCACCTTTTCCCACCGGCATTGACTGGGCATCAGTCGTCATCCCACCGAGTTTGGGAGGGACTGTGCCCCAACCCGACAACAACAAAGATCAATCGGAGATCATGGTTATCTCCGAACCACCAACCAAATCACCCAACAAATCACTCTCACATCTCATCCGCCCCCTCAGAGAAGGGGAGACTTTGAACAATTGGGAGGAATTCCCTCTAACCCTTGAGGCTACCATAGCCTCTAAAAAAAATGCCGTTAGGCGACATCAGTTTGCCCGAGGATCATAACGAGCCCTCGTCCTCGGGTAAAGACTGTTTTGAGGGCTCCCTATCTTTACTAATGCATGATTGTTCTTCTTATTTCAGATGTCCGGAAAATAGCACTCAAAAATCAAAAAAATCAAAAATTCTTCAAAAATCAAAAAAATCAAAATGTCTACAAAAAACAAAAAAATCAAAAAACTTTCAAAATCTTAAAAAAATAGATATATTCCAAAAACCAAAAAAAGAGTTTTCACAGAATTTAAGGGATTTGTCTCAATCGAATGGACCCTTGGACAGAACAGAATATGAAAAGGACGAATATGACTTCGATCTCGAACTCGACTTCGATATCTTGGGAATTGAGGAAGAGTCTGAGGACGAAGTGGAATACCCTCCTAAAGAAATCAAGGCCCTGTTAGAACGACATGAAAAAGGTGTTCAGCCAAACATTGAGGATACAGACTCGGTCAATCTCGGCACTGAAGATGACCCACGTGTTGTGAAAATCGGAGCCTTGTTAACCCCTCAGCAAAAAGAAGAAATGATTGAGCTATTGCGTAATTATCAAGAGATCTTCGCCTAGTCCTACAAAGATATGCCCGGTTTGGACACGGATCTTGTTGTTCATAAGTTGCCGATCGCACCTGGAAGCAAGCCGATCAAGGAAAAGTTAAGAAGACTTAAGCCAGAATGGACACTCAAAGTCAAAGATGAAGTGATGAAACAATTTCAAGCAGGATTTCTCGCAGTCTCTACGTACCCCGAATGGCTAGCCAATGTCGTTCCGGTACCAAAGAAGGACGGGAAAGTAAGAATGTGTGTCGACTATCAGGATTTGAACAAAGCCAATCCTAAGGACGATTTTCCATTACCTCACATCGACACTCTAGTCGATAGCACAGCGAGGCATGGTATGTTCTCATTCATGGATGGTTTCTCCGGATATAATCAGATAAAAATGGCAGAAGAAGACCAAGAGAAAACAGCATTCATTACACCCTTGGGTACTTTTCATTACAAAATCATGCCATTCAGGCTTAAAAATGCAGGGGCAACCTATCAACGTGCAATGACGGCTTTATTCCACGATATGATCCACAAGGAAATGGAAGTCTACGTAGATGATATGATCGCTAAATCAGGCATAGAAGAAGATCATCTGATAAATCTTAAGAAACTGTTTGACAGACTAAGGAAATACAGCTTAAGGCTCAACCCAGCAAAATGTGTCTTCGGGGCAACATCAGGCAAACTACTGGGCTTCATTGTCAGTAGAAGAGACATTGAGATAGATCCAGCAAAGACCAAGTACATTCTTGAAATGAAAGCACCGGTATCAGAAAAGGATGTCCGAGCATTTCTGGGTAGAATACAATATATCAGCAGATTCATCGCACAACTCACGCCTATCTGTGAACCAGTATTTAAGCTGCTCAGAAAAGATATGCCAAAAGCATGGAACCAGGATTGTCAAGAAGCCTTCGACAAGATAAAGAAATATCTGCTCAATCCACCAGTTTTGGTTCCTCCTACGCCAGGACGACCCTTACTGATGTACATCTCGGTGCAAGAAACGTCTATGGGCTGTGTACTGGGGCAACACGATGAGTCAGGCAGAAAAGAGCAAGCCATTTACTATCTCAGCAAAAAGTTCACTGATTATGAGGCAAAGTATTCGGCACTCGAGAAGACTTGCTGCGCACTGGTATGGGCATCTCAACGACTACGCCACTATCTCCTCAGCTACTCGACTATGCTCATCGCTCGAATGGACCCTCTCAAGTATCTCTTCGAAAAGCCAGCACTAACGGGTCGTACTGCGAAATGGCAATTACTATTATCTGAGTTTGACATCACCTATGTCACTCAAAAGGCCATCAAGGGGCAAGCCATCGCCGACCACTTAGCCGAGCATCCATTGCCTGATTACGAACCATTGAAGACAAACTTTCCTGACGAAGCCATATTGCTCACTGAGATTGAGGATGATGACGAAGAACCAGGCTGGAAAATGTATTTTGACGGAGCAGCAAATCAAAAGGGGACGGAATAGGGCAGTATTGATTAAACCAGATGGGTCCCACGTGCCAATTGCAATCAGACTGAAGTTCCAATGTTCCAACAACGAGGCTGAATACGAAACGTGCATAGCAGGGTTAAAGGCAGCACTGGATCTCAAGGTAGATGAGATCGATGTTTTCGGAGATTCAAGCTTAGTGGTCTATCAGACGACTGGAGAATGGAAGACTCGAGAGCAAAGATTGATCCCTTACCATGAGTATCTAGAGGAACTAAGCTCATGCTTCGATGATAGAATCTCATTCACTTATATGCCGAGAGCCAAGAATCAATTTGCTGATGCACTAGCAACGCTCGCTTCCATGATCAGTATCTCAGAGGACTTAGTCATTGACCCTATTGAGATTGGACTTCAAGACGAGCCAGCTTACTGCCTACCCGTCGAAGTTGAAGAATCTGAAGAAAAGCCATGGTATTCAGACATCAAAGCCTATCTCGAAGATCGAACTCTCCCATCAGACGCAACGTCTAACGATCGAAGGACTATCCAGAAGCTAGCAGGCCAATTCTTCATGAGCAATGGCATTCTGTACAAGAAATCACATCATGAAGTATTACTCCGATGTGTGGCAGAAATAGAAGCAAAACGACTGATCGAAACCGTACATGGTGGAGTCTGCGGACCTCACATGAATGGTCACATGCTTGCTAAGAAGATCATGAGAATGGGATATTACTGGACAACAATGGAAAGTGATTGCTATCAACATGTCCGTAAATGCCATCTCTGCCAGATTTATGCCAATAAGATCAACGCGCCACCTTCAGGGTTGCACAATATGACTACTCCTTGGCCCTTCTCACTCTAGGGCATGGACGTTATTAGACAGATTTCGTCAAAAGCTTCAAATGGGCACCGTTTCATCCTAATCGCTATCGATTACTTTACGAAGTGGGTAGAAGCAGCTTCTTATGCCAATGTTACAAAGAGCAGTATTCTGAAGTTTGTTAAGAACAATATTATCTGCAGATATGGGCTTCCCAGCGGGTTAGTGACAGACAACGCCAAGAACTTCAAGAACAAAGATATGATCAAAATGTGCGAAGACTTTCAGATCACTCATCACAACTCTGTACCATATAGACCCAAAATGAACGGAGCAGTTGAGGCTGCCAACAAAAACATCAAAAGAATCATCGAGAAAATGGCAGTCACTTACAAGGATTGGCACGACATGTTGCCTTTCGCCCTTCACGCTTATCGGACTTCATTTCGAACCTCAACTGGGGCAACTCCGTACTCATTGGTGTATGGAATGGAAGCAGTCTTACCCGTCGAGGTTGAGATTCCCTCCCTCCGAATCTTAAAAGAAGCAGAGTTGGATGAAACAGAATGGGTTCAAGCCCGATTTGATCAACTAAATCTGATAGAGAAAAACGTCTCGCAGCTATTGTCATGGCCAAATCTATCAGAGACGAATCGCACGGGCCTACAACAAGAAAGTCAAACCTCGAAATTTCTCACCAGGAGACCTTGTCTTGAAAAAGATCTTACCAATACAAGAAGATGCTAGGGGAAAATTCAGACCAAACTACGAGGGACCATTCATTGTGCAGAAGGTGATGACGGGAGGAGCTTTGATCCTTACAGAGATGGACGGACAAGTCTTCCCTCAACCGATCAATGCTGACACTGTTAAGAAGTACTACGCCTAAGATTTGACCCTGAGATGACGAAAGGCCATCTTTGCTATCCTGAAAACAACAATCTAACCCTAGTCAACCCCTTTGAGCCATCACGTTCATTTCACAACCTAAGACTGGGGCAAGTCAACGTTTCAAAATAATAAAAAAAGGGGGAAAATCAGAAAGTCAAACATCAAGTTACTCCTGGCCCGCATGAGGATAAACTGTGAACGGCTAAAATACAAAAAAAAATCAAAAAATTCAAAAACTCGGACACTTGATCTGAGCTCGACCCAAATCTCCAGCCTAAACAAGTTCGAGAGACGCTGGGAGGAGACATAGATCACCTTTTCGAAACAAAAATAGACGAACCCCAAGTCTAACCCACTCTAGACGAACCTACCTTAACCTTTTTGTACCTTTCCACTACACTCAGTCTTAGCCAACACTTCATCCCATCAAAAGTCCTTTCGGATCAGGGAATGTTCTAAAGCATCATAATGACGGTGGCAGCACCAATGATCTGGCAGCTTGATCCGGACCTCAAGTCTTATTAGTCGTTGGAAAACGCGAGAGGGGAGTCAAGATCGGATATTCGAAAAAAAAAGAGTACTCGAAGTGTAGAGTAATTGATCTCGCGGCTCAACTTGAGTTGCCGAGCCACGAACAGTCGTCAACAAACTCGAGAGGGGAATCTAGATCCGTTACTCGAGAAAGAGTGCCACTACAAGAGTAGAGTCGCCGATCTCGCAGCTCAACTTGAGTCACCAAGCCACAAAGACACAGAGGCTCCAAATAAGATTTGTAATGTATAAATCTAAAAGAAATACAAGCATAGTCTGAAAGGGCATAGTGAAAACCTGAAAGGGCGCTATGAGTAAAAGAATCAGACTATAGCAAGATCAAAGCCACCGGCACGATGAAAACCCAAAAAGGCATCGATGCGCAAAAATGTGGAAACCGGGTCTGGTGAAAACCGTAACTGGCACCAGGGGCAATAAGGGGACAAACAAAAAACATATACAAAAAAAAAACAAAAAAAAGGACTCCTGGCCCGCATGAGTATAAACTGTGAACGGCGAAAATTTCCCAAAATCCCAAGTCCCATGCTCAACCGATATTCACCCAGTACTGGGGCACTGGGGATGACCCTAAAAAGAGCCTGCACTGAGAACTGTGACATCTATATCCTCAGTAGTTGGCAAAAACACAAATATCATCGAGATAACCAAGGTTTTTCAAAATCTTCATATTTTGGATCTACAACATCAATTCGACAAAGACAAATCACCAAAATTCAAATGTTTTCAAAACTACTATTTTGGCCAATGATGATGAAAAGTCTAGGACTTATTCAAACATCATGTTTTCAAAGCAATAGATACACCTGAGGCCAAGTAAGTAAAAAACCTATTTTCCTTTCATTTCAAAAGTTTTACATTACGTTTTGAAAAAGAAAATACAAAAAAAATGGTGCCAATCACACATCACGACGAGAAATGAAGAAGGAATCAAGTCTCTCTTCTAACGCACGAATGCGGGCAGCTTGCCCCATCATTACCACCTCAGCGTCTGAAGCATCACGGCTCACCAGGTAGGATGCAAAGGCATCAAAACAGGGACCCTGGGCAAGCCTCTCCCGAAGATCATCAATCTCCGCCCTCAGAATGGAAGACTCTTCAATCCTCAAATATTCGAGTCAAGTTATCTGGTTCTTCAAATCAGTCTCAGATTGCAACCAAATCTTCTCAATCCGTTTATGAGACATCTTCATCTCCGTCAGTCGATCACGATGGTCAAAAGAACGAGAACCAGAAGACGTCCCTTGAACCGAAGGCGTGGCACAAGTTCTCTCAGCGATCTGTTGTTCCATCCAAAGCTGATAGTCCGGGAAAGAATAACCGGGGAACACAGGGCGGTCAAGAGTCACCACATTCTTCCAAGCCCTCTCTAATCGATCACGCAATCACCATGAGGGTGAAGACGGAGAAAAAGGTCCCACCAACTCTCTAAAGTCTCCATGAGACACTATGCCCTGTTCTTCACCAAATTGCCGCAACATGCAAAGAGGGATGTAGTGAGTGGCCCCAGTCAATCCAATCAATACAGCAAAACAACTCTTTGAAAATGAGAGAACCGGTGAAGTCGAAGGCTAGAAGGTGCCTAACCAACGTATCTCTTCATCTGGCATACCTTGCAAACCTTCAAACCAACCCAACAAGCCTCTTCGACCACCCAAGATCAGAAGAGAGCAAGAAGAAAGAGAAGACGAAGAACCAGAGGAGAAAACGAAGGGGAATAGCCAAGTGAAACGTCTAGGCGCGACGTTCGGTTTTTAAAAATGTTCTGGTCCGTGCATGAAGCACGGACTGAATTAATTTTGCGCAGTCCGTGCTTCATGCACGGACCGAAAATATTAAAAATAGAGTCCGTGCTTGAAGCACGGACCGAATAATATTTAAACAGTCCGTGCTTCAAGAACGGACCACCAAAAAAATAATAATAATAATAATAATAATAATAAAATAAATAAATAAATAATAAAAAATCAAAAAAAAAAAATCAAAATGGTATTCTTGCAAAAGCCAAAATCAATTGCTTAAAGACTCGTTTGAAAATACCTAAGTCAAAGTTTCCTTCTCAAATCATCACAAATCCAAGACCTCACACGAGCTCCGCGCCACGAGGTCGAGGAAATCAACTGGCGCCCTGTCAGACCCCGTGCTTGGGTAGCCATCTCTCAACCATCAAATCAAATCGGTGTTTTTAAAAACTTGTCTGAGCAAAATCCTCGGACCCGCACAAATCAGGGTTTCGTCTATTCTTTGCAGTTCTTTGCACGCAATTCCTGCAAAGAGGGGCAGTTGTAGACACCCGAATTTGAGCGGGCCCTCGACTAAGAATGCCCCGAAAACCGAAAAATTGGGATGGGCCCCAAAGTCCAAACCTACAAAACCCATTGCATTTTCCGTCAATAAATGTCTAAGGCTACTCACGTAACCCATGGACCCGCACACCTCACCACTCTCATACATCCTTAAAATCAACCCAATACTATCCATCCCAAAACCCAATCCATCATAAATCCAATCCATCCCAAAATCCATTCAACCTATACCCAATCCAACTCAAGCCCAATCCAACATAAACCCAACTCAACACTATTCTACAACCCAACCCAAATCCATCACCTAAGCCCAAAACCCTACCCAATCTACCACTAAAGCCCAAAGCCCAATCCACTACCCAAATCAAATCCAACCCATCATCATCACATCAAACCAATCGCCAAGAGATGACACATGTCATCATCTTCTTCCACCTCCCTCATCTAATCAACTCAACCCATAACCCTACCCTAACCTAACCTATTCCCCATCCTCTCATCAACAACCAACAACTCAACCCATACCCTACATACTCTAACACTATCAACCACCTACATCACAACCCATATCTCCCACACCTCAACCATCACTTTCTCTTAAAACACTCCCACAAAATCACCTCAACCCATACCTCCCACCATCACCCCCATACTCTTCTCTCTAATCATCCAACTACCATCACCAATCAACTAATCTCTTCATCCCTCCATTTGACACATGTCATCATCTCCCTCACCCTCCCAAAATATCATCAACCACCCCATTAAAATCCTCCATTCTCTTAAACCAAACACCACTTAATCACAACCACCAATTAATTATCCCCTTTAAACAATCTCATCATCTCAACCACTCTCATCAATTCTCCTCCATTTAACACTCAACCCAAATGGGTTGAAAGATCCAACCTTTTTGAGTTGTAAACAACCAATTTAACCCCCCTTCCCTAAATACCCTCCAACCTCCATCAAATTACACCCACCCTTCTCTTAAACCCCATACCATTCTATCACTTCTCAATCCTTCACCCCTAAAATAACCCTCCAACTTCTATAAAAATTCACCCATTCTCCCCTTACAACAACTAATGAAAATTTGACAAAAAACTCTAAAAAATCACAATTCACCTCAACTCTCTACTCTTACCTACTCTCAACACCCAACTCTCAACTCTCAACTCTCAACCTTCTCTCAAACAAGTCAAGCAAGGAAAAAGAAATCAAAGGAAGTCAAAGGAAGTCAAGGAAGGAACAAGGTGGGTTTGGACCAAGAACACCCCCCTCAACTTCCCTCTCTACTCTCCCTTCTCTACACATTTGCACACACCCCACTATGGTCTAAATCCCAAAGGGCCCCTTCTTCATAAGGGTGCCCTCAATGATTTGAACCAACATCGAAACCCCTCACACTTGAGGGCACACATCGATTTTCTTTCATTTTTACTTTCTTTTTATTTCAAAAAACCGAATCCGAGGTTACCACATTATGTGGATGGAGTAGGGTGCCTAACACCTTCCCTACTCCATAAATGGACCCCCTTACCTTTGAATCAAGGTTGGACCAAAAACATGCATTATCCAACGAGAGTCATCAAAAAAATGTCAAAATGACGTGTTTTTCAAAAGATACGACTTCGGGTGACCATTCACACCCATTTTTGAATTTGAATGGTGGCGACTCCAAAACACCCCAAAGTGGAGGGATGTTTCAAAAAACATAGAAAATTCCCGTATCCACAATATTGATATACCCTTTGTTTTCAAACTTTAAGAACATCAATCTTCAATGAAAGACTAGCATAAAATGTATGAAATAACATATTCAACCTCTTGTCAAAATTCTTGATTTTTTTTTCAAAAATACAACATTTTTTGGGTAAAAATTCATTTATTTTCTCTCGTTGATTTAGAAAACAAAAAATAAAGAAAATCAAGTAATTCATCAAATCATGCAGCCAAAAAAATGCATTAAACTTTGACGTAACGTTGATATTGATTGGCATCTTCGCTTTGTGTTGGTTACAGTGCATGCAACCTGCCTTTTATAGTTGTCATAGAGAGATGATCTCTAGATGGGAAAAGTTAGTCGTGTCATCGTCAGAAGGGTCGTGCAAATTGGATGTGTAGCATGAACTCCAAAACTTCACCAGAGATGTCATATCCAGAACTGCCTTTGGTGGTAGTTTCGACGAAGGGAGAGAAATATTTCAACTCCAAAATGAACTGGCCTAACTTTCTATTCCATTATAAGAAAATAAACACTCTCATTGTATGATTGGATTGTCCAAAATGATCTCCATGTGATCTAACTAACAAAAGAAATAGGTATTAAAAATAAATTATTTTTAAAATCTATATACTTACATTGATAATATAGTATAATTTTTTAACCCAAGTAGAAGATATACTGGCCCTAGTTCTAGTTGACTTCAAGACCTTCATCAACATTACTCATTTACTCTATAAGAAAAGGAAAGACTACCCAAAGATGATTTGTTGGGATTACTAATGGAATCCAATCTTAAAGAGATGAAAGAACACGACGACTCCAAGAATGCCAGAATGAGTATCAAAGAGGTGATAGATGAATACAAGCTATTCTACTTTGTTGGACGTTAAGTATGCATCCCGAATGGTAAGAGCGTGCAAGGGAAGAAGTCATGCAAGTATTCAGGAAAAATGAACCAAAATTCAATGGGTTAGACTGCCTGAAAACTATGAGTATTTGCTTTGATTCTCTTCTCACTTGTGTTTGGGCATGTAGATAATAAGTCCTTTGAAGTTCTCAAAATTTTCATTGCAGGTAACTATGATTTTGTATGAGATGCTTAGGGTCTATTCTATATAGAAACTCAAAGCCTGAAAGTCACATCCAGCAAAAGTTTTTGCGTTACAGAAACACATAAGCTAGAAATTGATGTTCGTTTGACAACTTTTTATTGTTGAATTATGGTAAAATGATCAAAATACCCTTAATGTTGATAATGCACCAAAAATGAGCAGAATACCTTAATAAATATATAATTATATGCTCATTTTTAAGAGAAGATGTGTCGAAATTTTAATAGAATTATAAAATTTATAAATTTATTTAAATTAAAAATAATTATTTTTATAATTTTTTAATATAAATTTATTATATATATATATATATAATAAATTTATATTAAAAAATTTTAAAAAATAATTATTTTAATTTAAATAAATTTATAAATTTTATAATTCTATTAAAATTTCGACAACATCTTCTCTTAAAAATGAGCATATGATTAAGAAAATACCTACGAAATACACAATCCAACATCCACATAAAGATGAAGGGTGTTTTTGATAATAAAGTAGTGATGATGAATTGTCTTTGGTCTTACTAGTAAAGATGAAGGGTATTTTGGTAGTAATCCCCTTTTAGAAGATAAATGATATTTTGGTAAAGATGAAGGGTATTTAATAATTTTCTTTTATTTTTTAAGGTTAAGTTTGATTGAAAATTTGATTAAAGATGAAAGGTATTTTGGTAAAGATAGAGGGTATTTTGAAAAATGAAGGGGATTTTGGTAATTGATATAGATGAAGGGTACTTTGGTAAAGATGAAGGTTAGTTTGGTAATTCCATTTTATTTTTTAAGGTTAAGTTTGGTTGAAAATTTGATTAAAGATGAAGGGTATTTTGGTAAAGATGAAGGATATTTTGATAATCTCCTTTTATTTTTTAAGGTTAAATTTAGTTGAAAATTTGATTAAAGATGAAGGATATTTTAATAAATCTAATTTCATTTTTTAAGGTTAAGTTTGGTTGAAATTTTGATTAAAGATGAAAGATATATTGGTAACTACATTTGAGCCGTTTTACGTTTTTGATTTCCCGTAGAAGCCATTTGAAGAAGCCCCTCTTGGACAACTTCTTTTAAGAGCTACTTTTAGGCTTCAATTAAATTTGCAGGAGCCAAAAAAGTCCAAACGAAAATCATTTATTTGACTTTTTTAGCTTAAAAGCAAAAAAAAAAAATTGGCTCTTGAACCTCAAACGAATAAGGTCTTAGACTATACTCACCTATGATAATGCTCAATCGAAGCGTTTCTGAGAGTACGACCTTAGGTGGAGTTTCTTTTCTGTTAGGCATAAAAATTGCATACTGACACTCCCCATTCATCTTGTTCGCGAATCCATGGGTGAAGATGTAAAACCAGAGAGATTCTCTGAAGGAGTTTTAAAGGCAACAAAGAATCAACCTTTGTCATTCTTCCCATTTGGTTCAGGGCCACGAATATTTATAGAACAGACCTTTGCTATGATAAAAGCAAAGATGGGTCTCACCATGATTCTACAAAATTTCTCGTTGGGGTCTTATTATACTTACACTGCAACATGGAGCTCAGATCACCTTTACATAAACTTTGATATCATCTTCAATACTATCGTTTGGACTTTAGATCATCATTTTTGGGGTGTGAGGTCATTAAAAATATTTTAAGATATTATTATTATTATTAAATAACTTGGGGTATGGACATTTGCACATGAATTAAATATATATATTTATGTAGTGTGTTTTGTATCATTTCTTGTAAGGGTAATTATAAAAGCACCCCACGAACTAATAAAGGCAACCCACACCATAGCCGAATTGTTTTGTCTTATATGGGAAAAAAGATTCAAAATGAGCTGATTTTTGGTGAGGATGATCTCTATGATGAGGAGATCACCCTCACCAAAAATCAGCCCATTCCAAAACTTCTAACCCCATCAAAACTGGTTTACAAAAAAAATGGATGATTTACAATTCTTGAACTTGTTTTGATGGGATTGGGCTGAATTTTGATAAGGATGATCTCCTCATCACCAAAAATCAGCTCATTCCGAAACTTTTAACCCATATAAGACAACAATTCAGCTATGGTATGGGTTGCCCTTATTAATCCGTGGGGTGCTTTTATAATTACCCATCTTGTAATCCAATAATATTATTATTAATGCAGATATGTGTCAAGAATGCTTAATGCTCTCTTCTCATTATAATAGTGAAGATATGTAATGCAAGATTATTTTTGTAATTTAAAAAAAGTAACTAATATGGATGTACTTCAACAATACTCATCTTTCTACCAATATAATAGTAAAGATATTACACATCTCAGAAGACCCAGACAAGTTAAAACCTGTTCTGCTCTGTCGAAATTGTTTTAAGCAAGGTTAAAAGACAGTTATATTCTTCAGCCAGTACTTTTTATGTCATTCAGAGCCATACTTCTCAGCAGTTGCCGAAATGAAAATAATCTCAATTGTAATGATTTTTTTAACATGTTTAATTGATTCATAATGTTTTCAAAACATTATAACTTATAGAGTTTATAATAGAGAGCTTCTATTGCCATACCAACTTTCTTTCTTTTTTGATACATGGGTATCCAGACTTGGTCTGATTATTCCCATGGACACGGGACCAACAAGTGCCAAGTGTATTAGCCTCTTAAAACACCAGATCTTCTAGTGCCAAGTGTATTCATATTTGTGCGTGAATTCTTTGGTGATTTCATATAAATTGGGGTGCTGCAAAATTTGGTGTGACAATTGAATCTCTATTATAATAACACAAAAACGATTTTTAAAACACAACAATTGGTGAAATTATGACTCAAGGCATTCTCAACAGGGGGGGTGTGGGAGGAAAGGAGCAACTGAGCTGGCAGTCAGAAAGCAGCCAACATTCAATTTATTCCTCTTAACACTCTCATAGACAGTCCTTTCGGAACTTAAAAAGCTTCTCACCTGACATAAGAACCCAAATAGAAGAGCTTCTTGTGGGGTAAGGTGCGGTGCGGAGTTTGGAAAGGGATTTCTTCGGGTGTTACCCTATTTCAAGAAAGGGTGAGGTACAAGGTGGGATGGGAGATAGATTTTGGGAGGATTTGTGGTGAGGAGATTCTCCCTTGAGGGACCAGTTTCCTGCTTTATTCTCCATCTCAAGGAAGAAGAATTCCTCCATCTCTGAATAACTTGGGAAGAACTAGTGGTGGGTGGGATCCGGGCTTTCAAAAGGGGTTTAATGATTGGAGATTCCATTGGTCACCACCTTGTTAGATTCTATTAATGGGGAGTGTAGGGACTTGGGAGGGAAAGATAGCAGAGCCTGGGATGGGAGTAGGAATGGTGTGTTTTCAGTTAGCAACTTCTGTCAGCTGGTTAGTTCGGGGAGATCTGCCTTATTCCCTCACGTGGTTGTTTGGGGACCCAATGTATCGTCAAAACTAGCCTTCATCATCTGGTGTGCAATTTGGAGAAGGATTTTGACAGGGGATTCAGTTGAAGAGGAGAGGGTTTTGTGGCCTGATAATGTGTTGTGCATGTCTAGGAGGGAAGGTGAATCAGCTAATCATCTGTGATATTGCAACAGAAATCTGGTCACATTTTCTCCAGTTATTTGGGGTTGTGGTTGCATACCTCTTTCGGTAAGGAACATGTCTGACTAGTAAAGTCAGTTGGGGACTTGGGGTACTCCTTCACAAAGTTCAAACATGTTCTCTGGAGCCTTAAGGCATTTGCAATTACATGGGGGATCTGGAAGGAACGAAACTCTAGAGTCTTCGAAGAGGAGGAGAGCTCCATGGAGGATTTAATCAAGTTAACTTCATTTTTAGTTTTCTTTTGGTGTAATGTTTTTAGAGAAGCAAGGTGGGTCTTCTTTGAAGATTCTGTTTTTAGGTGGGATTTGGTTTGTAACTGTACGGGGTTGTGACTAGCTAATGGCCTATGGTGGCTGGTTGTGCCTTTTAATTTTTGCTTGTAGCTCTTGCTGGTTATCTCAACCAGCTTCTTTTTAATGAAATTTCTCTTTACTTGGCCAAGAAAACTAAAAAAGAAGGAAGAAGAAGAAAAATAGAATGAATGAGTGCACCCTAAAAGCCATATTTAATTTCACTGTTTGGTGTGCAACAAAAGAAATGGTGTGGGAATAAAAAAATTCAAAACATTTATTAGATCCTTTTCCTTTTAATATTTGTTATTTTTCCATCACTTGCTGTCATTTATGAGTATGGTTTGATCAGAAACCCTTTAATTAATAAAGAACAGAATTAAAAAGGGCAATTATATCTTTATGAAGAACTGGGGTACATATAAAATGAAATGGCCAAACAGGAGCCCATATGAAACAAAAAAGTGAACAACTTGGTATCAAAGAACAGAAAGTATAACAGAACTCAATTCTACATAGCTGCAGGTCTATTCAACAATGCACCCCATGTTGGAACCAGAACTGAAATATGGACCTAATAACCAATAAAATAAAGATATAATTTCTTCACCTGTATGAAGCAACAATAGGACTGAAAGAAGAAGAATGTAGGAAACACATACCTCTCACACAGTTCCACCAAGTGAAATAGGATGTAAAAATTGTGTCAATAGTAGCATCTACAACACCTTTTCCTATAACAAAACTTGGACTGGCAAGCAATCCTGGTTTAAAGATACACTTGTTTCCATGAACCATATAGATCGTCAAGACTTTTGTGACAAGTGAGCATTCTCTGTTAACAATGATCCCAGTCGAAGCATTAGAGGATATACAGGGCTGAATTCCTTGTCTCCTCTAGCCTTAACCTTTGCAGCATAATCATCAAGAGTTGCTTTAATACCTTTCCAAATCTGATCCTCCCCTTGTGAATCAAGCCACAATGAGTATTGCAGAGGAGTGAGTTTGTTCCTTTGTAGTGGTGACTGCAACTCTTCTGGACCTCGAGAATATAGGTGATGGAGTATGACGCTTGGAGGCAGATCTTGAAGAAGTGGGGATGCTCCAAGTTGAGATGTTTCCAAGAAAATAACAGGTCGAAACGCACGGAGTGCTCTATACGGTGCACCAAGTTGTTCTACTGGGAACAAGTTTTGGCCCACAGCTAACTCCAGCTCAGCCATGTCCCTTGCCATACGGAGTTTGCCCGACTCTGAAAGAGGTCTTACAAGAGAAGCATGCCTTATGAAGAATATCAAAACCCGCGAAGCCATTCTCCTTACGAGTCTAGTGCATATCGTCTCCGTATTAGTGATCGGGGAATGTGTAGACGATGAAGGTAGTAGCCTAGATAGGAACTCACTTCGGAAGTGAAGCACGCACTTCTGTAATTCCTCCATGTATGGGGATGAATTATTGTCCATGGCAGCATCCATTCCATGCACACCGAAGTTTTGTTCATGGATTTGTAAGATGCAAGCCTCGAGACGATCAAGCATGGCTTGGAATAAAGAGGTTACAGAGTCGAAGGCAACCCCATATATGGCACCTAGAGCGGGAGATAAGACATCTGAGGCAATAGTCGGTAGCTCCAACATTGTAGATAAAATACGTGTATGAATTTCTTGTAGATGCTGACAAAGAATGAAGTTCTTGAGTTGTGAAGGAGTTGCAGGACCTGATACTTGACGAGCGTCAGGACCAGTAGATATCTGTCATTGGAAACACAAGTCTTTTAACCTCCACATGGGGAAAAAAAAAGTTACACAAAGGATCACAAGCAATATAGCTTCAAAAATCATGGTTAGACTTTACATATTTTTATATGGAAATGGAACTCTGTGATGGAAGGAAATAGATGTAACTTTCTTTTTGTTGGTTGATGAAAAAATAGGAAAGAAGAGTAATTATCTAACACAACCATCCATGACAATTCCTTCAATCAACATTGGACTGCCAATGGAGATGAACCAAAATCTTATTGCATGCAACAGAAATATGTTTGAATTAGTCAGACAAGTGGACAAAGGAAGTGTAGTCCTTCACATAAAACGATCCTTATCCCAATGATTTGGGGTCGGATAAGTAAAATAGAACCAGTATACTCAATGTATAGGCCAACCCCTCACAGACAGAAACGTATATAATTCAGTGTATCCACCTCATATTATCTCTCTCTAGTGTAATGAATTAATACAAAATTAATGACCTCCATACAGCCTAGGCAACACGTTACACTTTTGACCACATTGAATAGAACTTACCAATACGAGTATGAACTAAAACTCTAAAGAGTCCAACTAGAATGAAGTTAAATGCTTTAGGCTACATTGAATAGAACTAAGCAATATGTGTATGAGTAAAGACCCAAAGAGAAAAGGTTCAACAAGAAAACAGACCTCATTTAAAAAATCAACCACTTTCCAAGAGATAAAGATAATGTCTTGTTTTACTCATCAAATTATATACCATATCCAGTCAATTAGCGATTAAATCTATATTTGGCACAATGCGAAATTATGAACAAGATTTGTTAATGAACCCATGGAGGCTATGTACCTGTATAGAATAGAATGGCGAAAAGTACCCAATAATTGATCATCATAAAATATTTACTGAAGGATAATCAGAAAACACTAACTATAATATGGAAAAAATCTAACTTCAGTAATATTTCCCAAAGGTTTTTATTTTATTTTACTTTTATTGATATAACAGTTCAATCAATACAAATGCAGAAGACAAAAGAGGCGGATAACAAGGTCAAAAGGATCTACCTAGCAAAAATGACAACCAAAACAGAGGAAAAAGAAAAAGAAAAGACGAGGAGAGAACAAAAAAATGACATAAAAGAATAAATACAAGGCATAGGAGTAAAAACTAAGCCTCCTCACGTACAAGCAACTCTCATCTTAAAATAAAATCCTCTAAGGAAAATCCCCTGAAATCCCTGTGCAATGATTTCCATTGGAACATAAGGCCTCTGATAGAGAGAATAATGGCTTGAGGATCCATTGCCAGTCCTTCGAACACCCTACTGCTCCTTTCTTCCAAATATACCCACGACAACACAAAGGGAAGAAATTTCAATGATAGGCAACCTCTAGATAAGAAGGCCCATATAATGCCAACAATATCAGATCCAAAACTGACCTTAGCATGACCCAATGAATCCCAAACTACTGAAAGAATATGCTCCAAATGTCACAAGTTATGTAACAATGAAGGAAAAGGTGATTCATATATTCCCCACTTTGACATGTGAACAAAAGTTGACACTACTCAAATTCCAAGAAATGAGGTGAAAGACTATTAGAATTCTATTCAGGAGAGCTATTCTAAAAAAAAATGAAGCATGGAAATGAGAAGAATTGCTAGTTAGTAAAGGGTGATAAAAAATTTTATATATATAATAAATATAAAAAAAGCACACTTAAAATTAGCCCTCTCCTATTCCAGACACAATTTTTGCTCCACTGCCATCACATCCAAAATTCTAACTATTAGGGTACCTTTGATTGCATGGAAAATGACTTTCCTTGAGATTTGAAATCCATGGAAAAATACTGGTGGAAAATGGGTTGGGTTGGAAACCAAATTCCATTGTTTGATTTCATTTAGACAAAACCATGGAAAAAAAATATGAGGAAGAAGAAGAAGAAGATGAGGAGGGAGGGAGAGAGAGAGAGAGAGAGAGAGAATTGGGGCGAAGGGAGGAAGAGAAAGAAGAACAAGAGCAAGAAGAGAGGGGAGGGAGAGGGTTGGGGCAGAGGGAGGAGGAGGAAGAAGAAGAAGAAGTAGAGAGAGAGAGAGAGAGAGAGAGAGGAGGTGACTGGGGACGCAGAGGGTGAATGTGATAGTGGCTATGGTGGTGGTGGGGAAGAAGAAGAGATGAAGTTTGGGTTTTGATTTGGGAATGGAAAATTGGGGTGCATTTCATTTTTCTATGGGTGTGGGTGGGAAAATGAAATCCAGGTTTTGTGAGACTTTTGTAGGAGGGTGGAAAATTATTTTTCATGTAAAAAATGCAATCAAACACATGGAAAATGGTTTTCCACCCTATTTTCCATGTGCAATCAAACATACCCTGATATTTCAACAAAGGACACACTTTAAAAAGTCAAGTTGTTCATGTGATGCCCAACGAAGAAGAGAGTGCCATCTACAATTTATAGAATGATGAAAGGGAAGTACAAATATGTTTTTGTTTTGGTTTTTTTTATAGATGAATAGATTTTTGTTTATCAATCAAAAAAAGAAAAAGAGAGCAAAAAAAAAAAATTCATACAAAAGGAAAGGAAAAAAATTGCATGCCATGAGTTCATGCAATATCTAGCACCGTATCAGTATAGGTACTCTGTTAATAAGCATTTTGATGTGTACAAGTATCACAGCTTAAAAAACTATAATATCTGAATGCCCAGAAACATCAAAGATAATAAAAACAAAAGAATCCTCTTTTATAAAATGAGATACTACCTGGTATTCAGCTCTTTCTGCTAGTAGAAGCAAAACTTTGCCAATTTCACGCAAAACAAGAAGAGTCAAGCGCCCATCCAGTTTAACAGCTTCAATCTCCTCTTGAATGCGCAATATAATTCTAGAGATCTGATCTTTGGAGGGTACACTTCCCCGGCTGGAAACAGGAAATACAGTATTAACTATATCTGACAGGCGACTTAGGCAGAGTGCCAAGAAATTAGTCTGGAATAAATTGATGGCAGCAACCATTTGATTTTTTCCATCTGAACTTATAGCTGGCAGAACCCCTTTGACATCTGTGTCTCGTGAAATTCTTTCAAGAAGAATGTCTATCATGGAGAAGAGTTTTGGGTATCCCACAGTAAATATCTCTTTGACAAAACTTGAAGCAGTAAAAGCAGACTTCATTTGGCTTGCAAAAGATTTCACAAGTGCTTCCCAAACTCGATCTGTTAACATTGGATCACCCTCCTGAACAAGAATTTACCAGTTAAAGTAAGCCAAAACAAAAGTTGACCGGTATCCTGAAACGGAGAATCAGGAGTTGTAATAGTAAAAACTGAATTGCATCTACATCTTAAAAACAATTAAACTACTGGCATTCCCATGAAGCCTACAGTTGTAGGAAGCACAAGAACTTGATCAACACAAGTATAAATGTCATACTACCAAAACGACTTATTTGAACAAACAAAATACTTTTCAAAAGCACGAAACAAATACTTTCGTTATGTATTAAAATGATGACTTAAATTAAAATTATATAAACCGTGAACAATAGCTGGAAACAAAATGTTGGACTAAAAAAGGATTTATCTGGGTGAGTCATGCGAGTATGACATGCAATTTTTAGAAAATGGGATGTCCTTGTCTAATTTCACACTGCAAAGAGTAAGACCATACAAAGTGCCCACCCAACAAGCCAAGTCACATATGTGATCTATTTCAAAAGCATGGTAAAAGTAGTTAAAATAGCATGTTAGGAGAATCACCTCCCTATTGGCAATCCCTGCTGGATTAACATGACATAAGCAACACTAATCAAAATTACTTACCCAAAAAATAAAAAATAAAACTTGTCAAAACTGAAATTGGTCCTTCCATACAATGGTGTTCTATTTTTTTTCTTTGCAATCTAGTATAAGTAGCCTTTTTTCACCAGTAGAGAAGTCAACATTCCTTGTCCTGAGAAAGATCTTCAAGATATACGCACATTTGATTATCCTGAACTCCAATTTTTCAAATAAAACCAATCTATAATTGTATTTAAGAATATGCAGCTATTCACTTCATGTCGACCTTCAGCAAGTTATGTGACACAAGTTTTTTTTTTTTTTTTTATTGTTTGATAAGCAACGAGAATATATTAAAAAGGTGGTCGAGATGACCAACTAAATATACAAGGAACACCAATAGTACTACAAACCCAATCCCACCTAGCAACAAAATCACCAAAAAACACACCACTAAATTCAATGTAGGTAGAGAATCCAACAAGGCACCCCCCCCCCCCCCTCCAAATGTAGGATTCCACAAAACTTATCCATGTCTGATTAAAATTCTTTTGTTTTATAAATGTTTAATTAAATAAAATGCTACCAATTCTATGACCACTTCCAAACTATAATTCTAAATAAAGTAAATAGCTAAATGAAAACAAATATGAATAATTGATGCCTAATTTGAATTGAAAGATATTGAAACTCACCCGCATGACCTCATCGAGGAGCAATACATGTGTAAACGGATCCCGTTTCTTGGAAAGAACTCTCTGCAAATGCCAAACTGCAACCACAATAGAATGTATTTGGTCCATACATGTATTCATTCGCTGCCAAAGCCCTTCCTTTGCTTTCCCCCCACCACCAATCTGAGGAGTCCCGCTCCTCTGAATCCCTCCCGGACCAAAACTACCCGTAGAAGAAGCCGATATCACCTTCATATCCAACGCGGTGCTCACACTTTTCACACCTTGGTTCTTATATTTGTTAATCAATCCATCCACAGTAGTCTTCAATTCTCCAAGATTATAGAAAACCTGCAAACCACTCCCAACTTCAGCTTGATTCAATCCCTCCATCCCTCTCTCCAAAACCTTCATAGCTTCGGATCTCAATAGATTCCCCGTCTCGGAAAGCCAAATCAATTCCTCATCAATAACCGCAATTCCCGATAGCGAATTGTCCTCACATAAGCTTTGGATCTCCCAATGCAACTGTGCAGCCTTAGATAGATCCAATTTCTCCGGTTCTGAACTTGCAATCGACATTAAATCCCTCAATTTCTTCGATAATCGAAGAACCCTAATTGTAAATTGTAATAATTCAACCATTTCATGAATGTTGGAGAGTTGTACGGTTTTGAGACGGACTTGTCGATTTGGATCTGCGATCTCTTGCCGAACACGACGAACCGAAGATTGAAGAGTGGAGATTCCGGATCGAACGACAGAGAGAGCGGATTCAGCGTCGTTGAGAGATGATAATTGGGAAAGAAGATCTTCATGGCGTGAGAGAACTTCGGAGCGAATCTGTTTTTCGAGGAGATGGATTCCTTCTTCGAGCTTCTCGGCACGTGCGGCAGCGGATCCGGAACTTAGGGCTTGAGAAGAGAAGCGTGCGGAATCGAAATCTGAGGAGAGAAATGCAGAGAAGATTGGATCGGAAGAGAAGGTTTCGAGAGGAGAAGAAGGAGTTTGGGCAGAAGCAGAAGCAGAAGTTGTAGTGGTTGTGGAAGTGGTGGTGATGGAAGGGAGAGAAGATCTGTCTTTGAAAGTTGAGAGTCTTTGAAGAGGTGAAGATGGGAGTGGGGATCTTTGCGTCAATGGAGAAGCCATTGTAGTTCTTTAGTTCTGTTGTGGTTCTTATGGTTTATTATTTTCTGTCTTCAGTTATAACAGGTGATTGCTTGGAGTATGGCTGTCAAGTGTCAACGGATATTATTAATCAAGATCCGAATTCGAATGCGATTAACTTTTTGGACTTCGGATAATATCCGATTCTATGTTTGAATCAGATTGACAACTATCTCTATATCAAAACCTCATTTCGATACAATAACTTCGAGTTTCGATCAATGTTTTGGATTCTGATTAGGATCTGATCTGATAAAGTTTTGATATGATATTTTATTGGATTGGATCTAGATCAATTATGTCCCGATCCAATAAGGACCCTATCCAATAAAATGTTAGAAAGTGTATAAATTATATGTCATATTTGTTGAATTATATGAAGTTTATTTAGATTTTGTATATAAATTGAGTTTGGCCAGATACTGACCTAATTCGACAATAAATGGATCGAGTCTGGATCTTAATATTGAGATATGATAAAAGTGCAAACTGATAAGAGTCTGATTTGATATATCTAATTAGTCTCAGATCCAATCTGATCCTTATTGGATTAGTACTGAATTGACCCCGATCCAATTTGGACCTGATACATTGATAGTCCTAATCCATAAGCTCAATATTAGGTTCGGCAACTTGTATGCCCATGTGAGCTAATTGACTATAATGGTGGTATATCATATGTAGTAGTGTGATTTTAGCGACATGATTTTTTACTACGAAAAATCTCATTGCTACTTTGTTTAGAGTCGTCGCCATTCAATGATGAATGATCAATCAAGAATTATTTTTCCAAGAAAATCATCTTGTGTGAAATTGTGATGACTCTTGGAAGGATAAGAAACATGGTCTACACACGTCTTAGGTGATGAGATTGGATTAGAGAGTGGGGAATGTTTTAAGCACCCTGTTCTTTCCATCCTAGGTAGTTACTTTTTAACTTAACAATTTTGAAGGGATTTAAAATTAAAATTAATCATGGTAATGGGGTGTAAATGACATTATGACATAAATAATGCATGGACAAAAAGATTGGGATTGACAATGATCTGATTTTTTATTTGGAATCTGATCTGAAAAAATAGGATTCAGATTTGAAAATTGGGTATTAGATCGGATTTAGATAGAGTTTACAGGTCCGAATACGTTTTTGGATTGGGTTCAGATTAACCTCACTCTGATTTGATAAATATACAAAACTTCTTTCATCAGTCGTCTCACTCTTTGTTTTATTATATAAAAAAAATCGAGAATCTTCCCAAATGACCAAAATTCATGACTGTCAACCTCTTCCATCAATGATGGATATCGCTCCATGGCTCCACCCTTATCTCTCTCTCTCTCTATTTATCTATCTATCTATTTCTTTCTCTCTTCCCCCGAGTATTCTTTCTTTATCTCTCTACCCTTGATACATCAATTCTAAATAATGGGATGACATGAGGCATCTTGTGGAAGAACGAGAAGATAAGGATTGGAGATTTTAAGGTAGAATTCTTCAAGCATGCCTTGGATGGAGATGAAGAAGGTTCAAATGGATTCATAGGATCTGCCATTAAAATAAGAGTTCCATCTCTATGTTAGTGGTTCATTAATGGCATCACCATTATCCAAACCCTAGATTTCCATTTTTTTGTAAATTTGCAAAGAAATCTATCTCCGCCTCTCATTGTCGCTTATCTATGAACCCTAAAATAGATATTGGATTTGATTTTGAAGATTAGAAACTCAAATTCTTCGATCAATCAAAATTCCCAAACCCTCATATTTTTCGATCAATCAGATTCTAAAACCCTAATTTCTCAACTAATTTTCTATTGTATGATATCAGATCAGATCGATTTTGGGTCGAATGAAAGCTTAATCGGATTGGATTTGGTTCAAAGACTTACTGATAGGATCGAATCAAATCTAGATCCTAGGGTAAAAATTTGTGATCGTCAACGATTTGATACTAATATGTTACCGAACTAATCCATTTCCAGCCCTAGTAAAGACAAGATATGTATGTCAGTGTGTTCATGTGTGATGATGCAATGTCTCATTTCATGAAGGGATGATGATGTTGGTGTAGGGTACAAGTCATCCTATGGATGAGGATATCCTTTTCATGCTCATACATCTTGAATGCACGCATGAATATAAGGTGATGTTTTCCTAGATTATAGGGAATATTCCACCAATGGTATACCCCTAGAATCCTAGCCTTTCATTGACAATGTATGGGGTAATAACCAAACCCATGCTGACCTAGTTGAGTCGACTGACACAATTAACTCATAGTGACTCACATTGATTCAGAGTAACTTAGTATGGGGTAATAATCAGCACTCTATCTATTCTCATCTCCCATAATCACTTTCTCTAAATTCAAATGTAACTGTATTTATCCACTAACCATTTCAATTGTAATAACCTATTATAAAAATACAAAACAGAATCCTCTCCTCTTATGTTGAGATGGAGAAACTAAATATTACTTCAATTGTTTTATGGTATCATAGCACCAAGACTAACGTCATTAATCATCATGAATGCATCCTCATCTTTCTCCAATGTCCCAACTAACAATACATTTGTTCTCTCAAATAGTTCCCACTTGTTCCTATCAAATTGGATCGCAGTAATTACCACTTATGGTGGTCTCTATTTTTATCGATTCTATGTGGTCAGGATCTATTGGGCTTTGTTGAGGGATCCTCACCATGTCCTCATAAGTTTCTTCTTGATGCTAAAGGCAAGCTTTCCACTAGTGTCAATCCGTAGTATACAAAGTGGGCACTTAAAGACCAAAATCTTCTAACTTGGATCAATTCAACACTTTCTAAGGCAATTCTCCCCTTTATTGTTGGATTGTACTTGTCCAAAGTGGTTTAGGAAAATATTGAACAATGATGCACATCTCTATTGCGATCACATGTCTTGCAACTAAAAAATAGTTGCAAACATTGAAGAAAAACCTTTCTTCATTTTGGATGGTCTTGAAAACGCCCTC
Organism: Akebia trifoliata; assembly: GCF_017979445.1. Lineage (NCBI taxonomy): Eukaryota > Viridiplantae > Streptophyta > Magnoliopsida > Ranunculales > Lardizabalaceae > Akebia > Akebia trifoliata. Next base: position 41,553 of record NW_028237137.1, on the reverse strand, counting down.
GATCTGTGGGGTGCGCGGATCCGCTTTTGACTTTGAGGTTTGGGAGTCACCACCTAATTATTAGGGTCTAGGAGTCGAATACTGACTCTAAAAGGTAAATAACACCAATCTATGAAAGAAAATATAGGTTCGGGGATCACGTTACGAGGTTGGAAGGTGTTAGGCACCAACCCCGCCCGGCAAATGCCGGTCTCTACTAATTCCAAAAATAATTACATTGCACAATAAACCAAAAACAACAAATAATAAAAAATAAAAAGAAAATTACCTCGCGGATTACAACGATTCTCTCAGCACTGGCGGAGAGTATCCTTGTATGTACTTCCTTGCTATTCGCCCGTCACCGGATCTGATTTCTGATCTCCAAGTTGAGGTATCTTCTTTTTAGATCTGTGAGTTTTCTAATTTTTTATGGATTTCAAGGTATTTTGAAAGGATTTTTGGGTGTTTTTTGAGCTAAAGTTGGGGTATGGATGTTAGGTAAGGAGTTAGGACTTCAAAATTAGGGTTTTGGGAAGATTGGGGAGGCTCATTGACCTACTTTTTCTAGGATTTTCTCTTGGATATGAAAATAGGTTGTATGGACCCTATTTATAGATTTTTTTAAGAACTTTTTAGATAGAGTTAGTGTTTAATTAAAATTATTTTAGATAGAGTTAGTGTTTAATTAGAATTATTTTTAAATAGAGTTACTGTTTAATTAGAATTACATTAGATAGTTTTATAGTTTAATTAGAATTCTATTAGATAGTTTTAGAGTTTAATTAGGTTTCTTTTAGATAGTTTTAGAGTTTAATTAGAATTCTTTTAAATAGTTTTAGAGTTTAATTAGAATTCTATTAGGGTTTTGACTTTGGTCTTATTAGATTGATTAGGGTTTTGACTTAACTTGATTGACTAGAATTTAGGGTTTTGACTTAAGTCTTACTTGATTGACTTTAATTTTAATTAGGATTTCACTTTATATTAATTAATGTTTTAATTATTAATTTCAAAATTTTTAATTATTAAAATTATAAAATTACCATTTTGCCCTCGGAGAGGACTTTTTGTGTTTTAAGTCGTTTTTCAATGTTCCATGATGTTTTGGAATCGATTTTTTGTAAGGAATTCAATGGGAATATTGGTTTGTGTCATTTATAAAAAAAAATTTGCAAAATAGTTTATTTGGTTTTGATTTGTTATTTTATGTGTTTGAAAGGATTTTCTTAAGCGTAATGTATGCTCTAGGGATGTTTTGAGGTTAGGGGTTTTTTGGTAATTTGGTCATTTTTTAGTGATTTTTATATAAAAATTTTTTGTCTAAAAATTTGATGATTTCTAGGTTTTTAGAGTCATGTTTTCCTAGCGTAGCGTGGTTTCTATAGTTTTGTTAGCTTGAGATACCTCATCCGAATTTCTAAAACATATCTAGTAACAAACAGAGCATTGGAATAAACATCCATCATTGGGAACCGTCACAATCGGGTTGACAAGTTGATTAATCAGGTGAGTGCAAAAATGAGGTGTCTACAGGTCTTCTAGTTGAATATCGTTTATTCCAAACATCCATTTGAACCCGCTCACGATATGATCCCATTTTATTGGAAGAACTCCACTAACTCCTCATTTGTGAATAACTAAGTATTGAAGAATCTCAACTCTCAACACTTGTTACTAACCACACTATAGCCCTCACTATTGCTCGTGTTTCCTCCCAACCTTCATCAGGATGTGGTTGTAATGCACCAGATTTTTTATGAAATTTGTAGGTCAACTAATAAGAAAATTTTCTCAAATTGGAATTTGTTATATTCGATTATATCATTAAATCCGTATCAAAAATTAACCAAGATAGACTATAAGTTTGCAAAAATCAAAGTACTTTCTTAACACAAATTGATAAATGGTCGGTATGTCCTTTTGACTCTATAAATACTAAACCTAATAAAAATTTATAGATTTTTTTGCTCTCGTATTTTGTACTTCTAAAAATTAAAATCCTAAAGAAACCTTAGCTTCCGAAAACCTTCCGACTTGCCTTCCAATTACATAAAGGATTCGTTAAGGTTCGACTTGCCTTCCAATAGCAACTCAAATTTCTGTGTTATTCATAGATTCTTAGCATCAAACTAAAATAGGGAATTTTTGGACCTATTAATGGCTATAGTTTTCGTGCATCGTAGTTTTTTATCCAAAAGTTACTATATTTTTAAATATTAAGAAAAATATGTTATTTTTTAGAAAATCATGATCGATTTTATTATTTGATATATTTAGGGATAAATCTACATTTCAAAATTTGTCTTTTTGATTTAGACGAAGAAAAAAATCAAAATTTCAGTTCAAAAAAATCTCAACTTTATAGAACCTCCATTTTGGAGCCACTGATAAACCCATCAATGCCATAGATAGATACCGACAGACATCGAATTGGACTATTTTTTCATAAATAAACCCATCGATGTTATTGACAAAAAAGATTTTTGTTTTAAAAAATTATTTCAATCAATTTTGGCCATTTTCTTCAAAATAAATTTAGAGTGCGATTTTTTATGTTTAAACTTCATGAAAATTCAATTTTTAATGTTTACAAAGCATTTAGGGATTTTAATTTAAATTTCATAAATAAAGTGGTTTGAATTATTGAAAAGTACAAGGAATTGCATTGTAGGCACAATACCCTATGAAAGAGAGTATAGACGTCTTGTGTGTCATGCCCCGAAATCCCAACACGAATCCGTATGATTCATCAATCAGAATCTCGAGATGTGAGGTAATTAAATCACACAACTTGATAGAACAGTCATAGCTAAAAACACTATGAAGAAGAATATATGCAGCGGAATCTATATTGGATAATCTCAATTAGATCAGCAAAAGCTACACAATCATAATCATAATCCAAGACAAACCTAAACATTATAATCATATCCCAAGATATACATCATGTCCCAAAATTTGAATTACACTACACTTGTTATACTACTATGCTAATCCTCAAGTTAACGGAAGCTGCAGATCCTCGACAAAATCCTCTACAAGAACCTTCTCGAATAATTCCTCACAGGCAGGTTCTCCAAAAGTTAAAACATCTGAAAGGGGAAGGATAGGGTGAGTAACATGGGAATATTACTTAGTAGGATGAACGTCGTTCTAACAACGAATCATACATGCACGAGTAAACATCTACACAGTTAAATGATGCAGGTTTTTCATAGCGCAACATATGATAAATGTCTAAGCATACTTCATAAACATTTGTAAATAACTTCAATCTATCATTTCTATCATTTAACGTAACATATACATCTTTCACATGAAAAAATCTATCAACATCACAAAATAAAGAAAATACATAATAAGAATACGGCAATGTAGTCGATAAGAGAGCAGAGGAACACGCCGATACAACAGCCTCGGCATGGCAAATCGATATTCCAAACTTCAAATCCGATGTGGAATCCCATCATTAAAATCTGATTGTATAGCTGGTCGACATACCACAATTATGAGACCGTTTATCCAGCTCAGACTGATCGTTGGCCAAGAACCCAATACTAAGTTCATCTTACGGTGAGGCCTACCGTTTGATGACTGCAGACTAACAGTGATCACTAACTAGTGATGAGTGCCTCGAAACACTGAATTATACACACGTTTCCTAGACATTTATCTTGATTTTTGTCCCTATTTCTCTGTATTAAGGTAATAATCATGATAAGCCTTGAAACATCATATTGCATGTTAATTAGGCTTAATTATACATAAATAAATTCATTTACTAGATAAATCTAATTACGTGTGTTTCTTGTGTAGAAAATCAACATTTTAGAATCAAAATCTCAAGGTAAAAGCATTTGGACCCACTTTGGATTGCTCTACTCCTTAACTCATATTTTCATCTTTTGTCTTTTTGTGCAAAGAAAGTGGAGGCTACTTTTAGATTCTTCTACACACATTTTTCTCTATAAATAGAGCTTCAATCTCTAGAGAAACTCTCCCTCCCTCTTGGTTCTCTTATCCAAGACTCCTTTAATTTGGGGCTCTTAGCCTATTCTCTCATATTTTTGTATTTTTATCTTCTAGTTATTTTCTTTTTGACTAAATAGTCATGTAAGAAGTAGAAGAAGAAGAATTTGTAAGTTTATCCGTGAAATGAAGAAAAGTTCTTTCATCTCTTATCTTCCCTCTCTTGCAATGACATTAAGTTAAGTTCCCCTCCATTGGAGAGTGGAAAAGTCTAGAGAAAGTTCTTGTATTGTTTCTAGTTTCATACTTTTCTTTTGTCTAAAATGCTCATGAGTTTTCTTTAAGATTTTTTGCACATTTTATTTTTAATATAGATACTTAATGCTTAGATTAGATCAATATAAAGTATGTTTAAACTAAGTAATTAGTAGTAGGAAGTTCAAAGAATTCTACTTTGTTTATGTTCCCTCATTTAATTTCATTTGCTAAACTTTTTTATCTAAGTAGCTAACACCAAGCCCTTACAATTGAGTTATAAAAATGCTTGAGACTAGGAATTGCTTATCAACATGTTCTAGGTAGATCCACCTCCAATGGTGTTTTAATTTCATAAGTTTACTTACTTTTAACTTCATTTACTTTGATTTATTTTTCAACAACTTTAAATTTTCTTGATAAGTTCAAAAATCCATGAAAAAAAAATAGTTTTAATCACATTTGGTTGAGACGAATTTTATCCTCTTAGCTTAACTCTACTCCCCCTTTCTCTTGGGTTTGATCCCCTACTTGCCCCACAAGTAAGGTAAAAGTAAAATTAATATTAACTCCGATGGGAAGAACGACGATAGTCCCACCAACTAGTTCGGGAGACCCCTCGCGTCGAAACCTATCAAGAGGCAATACATGTGAACCCTGTCTACCTCTACACTATATAGAGACCACCTTTACACAGAACGTTCCCTAGGAAAGAAGTAGGGGAACAACTATGCAAGAATTTGAAAGAAAAATTAGATCTAAAAAAATATGAATAAAATTGTATGTAATTCAAAATTTGGGTACAATAAATTGTGTTTGTAATTTAAAATAACTAATCAGATTATCTTTTATATGTATATGATTACAACATTAAGTATTATGTGATTACAACAGTTGAAAAGGGTAATATAGTCAATTTACCAGTTTTCAACATTAAGTAACAAACTATTTTATGTGATCACAATGCTTAATTTGAATCAATTTAGTACCATTCAGATCGGTAAACAAACAGCAATTTCAGCACTTAAATTTAGCGCTTATACAGTTACAACAATTATAATCATTCAGCACTTATTTGTTCAGTTTTAACAAACGGCACCTAACTTTTCCACTCCTTCGCTTTGATGCATTTAGGATGCAGTTACTCCAACATTCTCTAGAATCATTTTTTCCTTTGTTGTGAAATCTTCTCATACTCGCGTCTTCTATTCTTACCTATGCACGCATGATACTCTTTCACTTAGTAGGTGCATATTGATGTCATTTTTTTTAATCATTTGATAATCGAATTTTTACATCTACCATTTACAAGGTTTGGTTTATTTTCATTAGCCTTTTGTCTGCATTATTATAAAGTATTTTTCAGTATTAGTACTGGTCATGCATGTTTTGCATACATCATTTTATTTACTAAATTTACCAGGTGCATTCCCTTTAAGAATGATTTCTTCTGATTCTTCTTCTTGTCTGATTTTTCTCAATATCATTTCTTTTTCACTATCTTCTTCATTTTCGTCTTCATTATTTTCATCTCATTCTAGATAATTATTTATCTTTTTTTCGTTCTCTTATTCTGATTCTTTTTCACAGTCCTCCTCAATGACGACTAGTGTTTCAATTGATTTCCCTTGTATTGATAATTGTTTTGTTTTAATTGCAATTTCAATGGTTCTAGTCATTTCAATTGTAATACCCCGGATTTTTAACTCATATCTCGAGAAAATTGAATGGTGAGATTTGGAGGAAACTACCGAAGGAGGGACTTAAAGTAAAATACTCGAATATTGTTATGATAAATTTCAAGGAAAAATCGACTTTGTCATTAGATTCAAAAGGATCGAAATATATACATTAACCTGTAAGCAAGTTCAAATTCGAGTTCGGAGGAAAATGTTATAAAATCCTCGAATTTCGCGTTAAGTGGGACCCAAAATAGTGAAATTTCGTTAGAGTGAGAATCAGGAAAATTTGATGACACCGTTAAGTCCGCAACAAAAAATTATTCGAAATAAAATATTCATTCGTCATTTTTCGAGTCCGAATAGTCGAGTTATCGCCAAAACTAGAAACCATGAAAAGAAATTACGAGTTTACCCTCAAGCCTCTTTAATTAAAAGAAAGTTGGGTTCTTTTTTATTCATTTCTCTTCTTCTCCAAAGAACCAAACGACAATCACTTCCCAACCCAAGGGTTTTAACTCATTCCCATCAAGCTCTAGTGCGAACGAGGCCGAGTTGAACATCGATGAAGAAGGCAAAGTTGTCGGCCACAACGAGAGCTACAACTTCACCATCTTTGTTTGTCCATTCTCGTTTGTTTTCCCCATCCTCCATAAAAAATTAGTCGGGTAGCTCGAGTGAACCTCAACACATTCCATCCGAGGGCTTCATCGAGTTAGGAGTTAGGTCTATCTTTCATTATAGAGGAGAAGGAGAACGTCGTTGTCAGACACCATGCAAACCCTCGCTCATTTTGCATCCAAGTCAGCCCAACCTCAACTCTCGAGCCATCCAACCTTGATTTGTAGTGTTAGCTTATACCCTTGGCATCCATAATAGTAATGGACTCTCAATTCTTGTTAATAACTTTAGATTTCCGAAATGTGCATTTAGATTTTGAAACAAAACTTATTGTTTGCATTCAAATCGTAGAAATTTGGTGTTTGATTTCAAATTCATGGTAGAAGTAAATGTTTTGATTATGTTTTATCAAGTTTTAACCATAAACTCGTGGGTGGGTTAAATGATTCGAAGAATGGAAGAAAAATCCGAAAAATGGATCGAAGAACAAAAAATTTCGTGAATGGTTCAGTGCTGTCGGTGGGACCGACACCTACCGAAGGGCATTCTGTCTGTGCCACTGACAGCCACCGACATAACTATCTTCAAAACAGCTTCTGACTTTGGGTTATATTCCTTATGACTTGTATATGATTTCTCACCCTTCATTTAATTAAAAACAGTTAAGTTACTTTAAGTTCTTTAATGAAATTAAGGTTTTACCCCCCATTTCGGAATAATGGGAATGATTTCGAGATCCAAATCTCAAAAAATCAAAATCCAAATTTTGATTTCAAGAACAAAACGTAGATTTTGACGTTTTCGATAAATTTTCAAAATTAATAACTTTCATGTTACCTTGAATTAGACTATGAAATTTATATGGTGTCAAATCTCGTGCTTGAGGCTTTCATTTTCAAAAACCCGTTTTCAGTTTCGAGAACTTTGAAAAATTGAGTTTCCGACACTTAGCCCAATTTTCACCAACTTTCCTTGTTTTTAACAGCTTTGGTCTCGTGCATCGCCAGGACCTTATTTTGAATAAACCTTAATGAGTTTCGATGGAAATACCAAAAATGACTTTAAAATATTAAAAATGAATGGTTTGATTTGAAAAGACGAAAAGTGAGAATGTTGAGATAATGGAAAAAGGGAATGAACGGTAAAGTGTCAGAATCACACCCGAGGGGTGATGTCTGTATTTTACATTGTATGTTGTATGTAGGTTAGTAAAAGAATATCCAGGTTATTAATGAAAGGGTTGCATGTTTATTTAAGATTATGTTAGCACATACGCTGAGTACTGTTATTTATTTTTAGGCCGAGGGGGCCATAGTTGCATGGTAGGAACTAGATATCCATTCTCAACCCTGTTCTGTTAATTTCTCTTTTGTTTTAAATGAAAAATAATATCTATATGTAGCTATTTTGTGAGCTGTTAAAGGGTTTGTGAATGCCTGAAGGGATAGTGCGTCACATCATCGGGAGGGGTGCACTATCCTAGGATGTACGGTAGGAACCACTAAGCTCATACGTGATATGAGACACGTATGAGAGTGGAGTCACAATTGGAACCCGAGTCCATTCATTTCTTATCTTTACCAGTGAATGTGTATTGTAAAGGTGGTCGTATACGAGTGGAGTGTTATTTTGGGAATCACATACACGCCTGATAGGCATAGACGAAAATGATTAATCAGTGATCACTAACAATCTAGTAGTAATCAAACGTTTTGACACATCGAAAAGAGACCCATTGCTTACGGTCACGTCAAACAGCCAGTCTGAACCGGAAAAATGGTCCCGCAAGCGTGGTAAACAGCGACCAGCAGAAAAATCAAGAACTACGATGTTATTGAGGAATATCATGTCCCGACTGGGAGCGACCCAGTCGTAAATCGCAACACTCAAATTTCATTACTCCACCACTTGTACTATGTATCTGTTGTTATATTTCAAATTATAAATTGAAAAGCATGTCTATTATTTTAATGTTGTCAACTGTATTTGTATAAAATGGAAAATGTATAATGAGTATGGATAATTGATGCTATATGTAACTTTTAAACTGTTTAGTTGCTCATCACTGATTATATGTACTAGTTTATCTTATTTTATTCTGAAAAACCTTGCATGTATTAAAATGTTCAGTATGTTTTACTCAATTATGTTTAAGAAGAGTTATTAGTAGGAATTGGTTGTGGACTTACTGGGTAACTCTCGTTACTAACCATTTCCTTCCTATTTTTTTTAGTTTCATCACTTGCAATTACCGAGACAGGCGCAGAGTCAGTAAGTGAGGAGTTTCTGGTCGGTCAGATCGACGATCAGAGTATATTGCTTGGTGAGTACTAGGGCTACATCCCTTAGTGTTGTCAGTTTCATCCAAGTTGTATGTAGTCCTTGGATTGAGAGTTTAGGCTTATGTTAGAGTGAGAGTATTTTGGTAAGTCTGTATATTGTTAAATCTACCGCACTCTGATCTACTTACATGTTAGATGTAATTAGTTTTCCGTTATTAATTCCTGTATTTGCATATTTATATACAAGTCTTTTTATATATTAGATTATCAAGTTTTCGTGTTCCGTAGAATGCTAACATAAACAAAGGGGACCATGTCCAAATTTCGATGTGCCACCTCATACCTTAAGACTTGGCATTGAGTTTTGTGTTAACGTTTAGCGGGGCACCACATCAATAATATTCATCATTTCAAAAAATCTTTATCAAATATGTGTGTGTATACATATATATGTAGAGGCCGATTTTGTGATAAATCGACCTCAATCATGATTTCATCATTCAATCCACAAAATACTAAAAAGAACATAAAAAAAATAGAGAAGACAAAGATTTTTATGTGATTTGGCAAACGTACATACGTCCACGAGCTCGAAGAGCCGTTTCACTATAAATCTCACGGTTACATAGCCTCCTCACTTCTCCTTTGTCTTTCTTCATTTTCCTTTACCTCATTCTTTCTCTTTCTTTCTTTTCCTTCAATGGCCTCAAAACTTTTAAATAAAAAAATCCTAAAAAGATTGTTAACCCTAATTAAGTTACAGTTGACCATATTACCCTTTATCCAAATTAATAATTACATAAAAAAGGGGAGAATCCTCTTAAATTGATATTCTTCCTTAGTAAGATAGAATTATCTTCTAATGACGTCACGTGTCTATCTTGGGATACATGTTGATGGTACAGATGAACGATCCAAATGAGAGACAAATTTATCCCTCCACATAACTCCCTCTCGAAGGTAGAAATCGATGTATTGAGATCCGCCTTCAAGAAATATTTCTGACCTAAGTGAGCATTATCTTTGATTTTTGAACTAGTATGATTCTTGATCCCTCGAGCTTATTTTTTTGTAAATTTGATATTCAACCTAGTCAAACTCTCATAATAAGTAGATGTTTCAATAATAAAATTAACCGCAAGTTGGGCTTGATTTCCTTAATGAGCCAAAACTTGGGCAAATGTTGAAGAATTAACCAAAATCTCAAATTAGGCTTGGACCTTAAAATGATCCAAGACTTAGAAAAATAATAGAATAACCAATCGAAGTACCAAATCGGGCTTGAATCCCAAAATGATCTAAGACTTTGATAAATAACAGAAGAACCGATCGAAGTCCCAGATCGGACTTGGATCCCAAAACGATCCAAGACTTAGATAAATAATATAATAACCGACTGAAGTTCCAGATCAAGCTTAAATCCTAAAATGATCCAAGACTTTGATAAATAATAGAAAAATTGTAGTCGCTCTTGCCTTATAAAAATTTGCTTCACTCCCCTCAGAGTGAAGCTTGGTTCACATAGAACAGATCTTATTGTCTTATTGGATTTCACATCACTCACCTCGTAAAGTGATGCTTGGTTTCAAGAGAAATCAACCTTCTGGTTTTATTGGATTTTCACATCACTCACCTCATAGAGTGATACTCAGGTCTAAGAAGAATCGACATTCTTGCCTTCTTGGATTTTCGCATCAATAATTTAAGGAATCTTATCATGATTATGATTGAAGAATTAGAATATTTAGTTAAAGTAGATAAAAATCAAAACTTTATATGAAAGTCTTTTGATCAAATGAACATTACCATTGAGTTTAAAAACATAAAAAAATATAGTTTGTGGCGCCCCGCCAAATGCTAACACAAATCCCCATGTCAGATCTTGAGGTACTAGGTGGTACCTCGAAATTTTGGCATGGTCCCTTCTGTTTATGTTAGCATTCCAAGGCGTTTAACGTGCACCTAATAAACGACATACAATCCTTCATATATACATATAAAATAGAATGCTAGCGGAAGCCTATATACATCTAATAACGTACGGAAATCAAAGAACAAAAAAAGAAGTTTATATACACGATTATACAGAAATTCCTCACTCTAACAAAATTCCTAATGCTCAAAACCAAAATCTACATTACTCTTAGATAAATCGACACCTCTAGAGGTAATAACCCTAGTACTCACCAGGTAATGGACTCTGGTTGTCAATCTGACCCACCAGATGGTCACCACTCGCTGGTTCTATACCCGCCTCGCAAACTGCAGGCTCTGAAGCTAAAAAAATAGGAAGGAACATGTGAGTAACAATGGTTATCCAGTAAAGAAACAAATAATTTCTGCCAATAATCTCTTCTAGCATGAACGAATAAGTATATTAAAGCATTTTAACATAAGCAAAGTTTTACAAAATAAACTACGATTAACTGGTACATATAGTTAAGGATGAGCAACTAAATATTTTAAAACTGACATTACATCAATCAACAGTACTCATTATAACATTTTCTTTATATACAAATCTAATTGATCAAATAGAAACATTAAACATACATTTTCTTTATATATCAAAGTAAAGTAACAGATACATAATACACTATGGTGGAGTATTGGAATTAGAGAGTTGGGATTCACGATTGATTTTTGTCGATACGGAGTGAAAAAGAAAGTGAAATAGAAAAAAAGTTAAGTAGGTTTTTTAAAGAACACGACTGCGGACATTTCTCCCTTCTACGTCGGTCGACGACAACAACCCGTTTGTCGTGAATCTGAGGTTGAAGTTTAAAAAATAAAATATTTTTTTCTTTTTAAAATTCCTTTTACTGTTTTGGACAGGTTGTAAAAGACGAAGAATAAAAAAAAAAGTTAAAAATTTTATTTATATAAAATTTGGGACGAAATCGATATTTTACCTATTGTTTTGATCGACGATAACTTTACCATCCGGACTCCAAAACTAACAAATGAATACTCTATTTTATCTAATTTTTCATTTCTGATCTAATAGTTTGGTTAATTTCTACAAATTCTATCTTTAACAAAAAAATTTCTTTTTAGCCTAAGATGACCCTTAAAATTGACGTCGTTTTCATTTTTGACGATAATTTAACTTCCTGATCTCCAAAAATGACAAATATATAGTTCATATTCAATAATTTTTCATTATAAACCCAATGGCATAATTAAATCTTAATAATTATTTCTCTACCAAAAAGTCACTATTTTAGCTTGGTTCGACTCAGAAATTGAGGATTTTAAAATTTTTATGTTCGGACTCGCATTTGACGTGCTTACAGGCTAAAGTATATTTTTTGATCATTTTGAATCCAATGGTGAGATCAAATTTTCTTAAAAATGATCAGAAACCTCCTAAAGTTTTACCCTTAAGTCCCACTTTCAAGATTTTATCAAAATTCCACTATTTATTTTTTCTCGATATACGAATTGAAAACTTGGGATTTTACATAGTTTAGACTGTTAATATGTTTAAATCCAAATTTAGTAAGATAAATTACGAAAATATTAATTGTATCAAAAAAACTTAGGGCATAAGGGATATTTTGATCAATAGAGAAAAATTGATGATGAATTTCAAAATAAGTGTTAGAGGAGGGATGTGTAATTAATATACATATAAATATTATTATATTATATTATATTACATATTATATATTATTATATTACATAACATAATATTATAATATATTATAAGTTATAAATGTGTTAACAATTTAGATACAAAATGTATTCGTTTTATATATTATAATATGATATATTATATTATTAAATATTATTAAATATTATAATGTAATTTGATGTTCATTTATTTTTGCGAGAGAGAAATAGAAATCAGAGATGAGTGAGTTCATATATGTTATATTTGATTGAGATTTAAACTTGTTTCGAACATGAATTAAGATCTGACATTGGAGAATAAAATATCTACGATATCAAAATCTATTTAATCACCAGAATATTTTGTCGAATCGTCAAAAAATCAACTATAAAAGTCATTTTAATGTCATACGGACGCATAAAACCTACCTGTAAAGGTAGAAAACTTATAATTTCAAATTCATAGTATAGTTTTCAATGAAATCTATTTTATTTTAATTTTGATAATTAGTTTCAAATTTATTATGATTTAAATTCAAAATTCATGCATCGAATTATAAAATAATTTGTTTTATATTTTTTCTCTGATATTTTAATATTGTGAAATAAAAATAAATGAATTTGAGTGAGTGTAACTGAAAATTGAAATAAATTGATTTTCATAGTAATTTTCGTAAAATGTTTTTTTTTTAAATGTTAAGACATCTTATTTTGAAAATGTATTTTCATTAGATAATAATTTATAAAATAAAAGATGAAATGTTTAAGTTTAAAATGGAATCAAGAATGAAAGTCTTGATTGATTAAATTGAGAATGAGATTCTTAATTGTATAAGCTTGTGTCAAGAAATTTTCAAGTTTAGAGTACTTTTGAGCATTGCGTAATAGAGTATATGATGCAATTAGGATGGTAATCGTGGGATTGTATACCTATATCTTTACTGCTTTTGATATACTATTATATATTTATAATTATAGAATATCTGAAAAGGTCATCACAATTATAAATTTATTTTAATTTATTTCAAAATATATATATATTATTTTTGTTATCCATTAAAAGGGATAATGAATGCCTGTACGATTAATTGGTAGTTCATTCCGAAAGCAGTCAATTAATTTAGAATAATAGAAGTTTGATATTCTCTCCAATAGTATGAGATATCACTTGAGAATATCATTGTACCTATTATTCGAGAAAATTTTATCTTATCTTTATTAAAAAATAATAAATTGTATTGTAAAGATGGTTTGTAGATGACTAGATTGATTAAGAACGCATGCATACCACAGATGTACAGTGAAATTGATTTACCAAATGATCATTTATAGTTTATAATAATTAAATCATTGATTTCTATTAGGGATCAATGACCAACCTGAATCGAAAAATGCGATCAATCAATTTTGATAAATTGCTAAACTGACCATAAAATTAAGAGCTAATAGTGAGTTCCACACTAGTTAAGTACTAGAACATAGATATACAGATCAATATTTTTGTATCGATTGTGTTTCTCGTCATTCTTATTAAATATACCACCAGAATTGATATTCTTATATCATGTTTATGTTTCTTTTCTTTTGTTATGATATAAAGATATTACGTTATTATTTTATTAGATATTAACATGTTTCGAGTGTTATTCATTTTTGTTTACTTATTTAAAAATTTATATTATTTATAATAAATTAAATTATTTATCTATTGATATTATGACTATTAGTTTGAAATGTGAGTTTACTATTAAATAACTTCCTTTTTACTCACCCTACTAACAAAATATTGTAGATGTCTCAACCATTGAGATGTTTATTCCTGATGGAGAATATTATATAGAAGGGTCGCAAGATCAGGATGATGAATAATATTTAAGTTATATATATGAGTTGAGATTATAATTTAATGAAACTGTTTTGGACTTCTTTGTATATATTAGTATCATGTATGTTGTGTTTTCTTGTATATATGTGTCAAGAAAATAAGAATTAGTGTTTATGACGTAAATAATCGTCTATCGATATGAGATGTGTAGTTTATGTATATACACTTTTAGGTTGTAATATAGTTATGTTTTTTTTGTCATGATATATATTTGTTATGATATGATGGTTGGAATGCAGTTGGGATATATGAATTTTAATTATACAAGTATGTCTATATATGTAAAAAAATTCATAAATCCAATTTTTAGGGGAAATTTTATTGAAATTATTTGAAAAAAAATTCACATCGTATTTTAGTTTTAAAGATCTTGATTTTTATTTTTTGTTTTATCCTTGAGATTTTGAAAAATTCTACAATCTTAAATTGGGGATGTGACAACTGTCACCCAAAAGATTTTTTCCGAAAAATTGATGTTTTGGTATTTGTAATGATTCTCGTATGGATTTGGACATTGATCTACCTAAGATCTAGGTAAGAGTTCGATTAAAGAGAGGGGAAGGTGTTCGGCACCCCATTTTTTCACTAAAAGGTGGTAACCTTAGAATACATGGTCATTTTAGAAAAATAAAAGAAAATAAAAAATTTAATTAAAAGACGATTTTGTGTTATTGGATGCGAGAGGCTTTTGATGTTGACTTAAATCGTGAGGGTTATCTCATTGCAAAAAGAGATCCTTTTATATTTTTGCTTTAAATGAACAAGCTTTGAAAAATGTCGATTTCACGGTTATAGGCCCAATCACTTTTAACCTCAAAACAAGTTTTGTGGTGGGTACACAAAATGTTTGAGGGTTTAAACTGACTTTCTTTTGAAAATGGTTACAACCCTTATACCTTCAATAGAGTTGGAACCCAATTTACTCCAATGAAAATGGTATTCATTGCATCTTATGTCATTCTAAAATCAAAATTAAGGAAATGAATGGGATATATAGGAAAGGAATATGGAGAGGGAAGGAAGGGAGAGAGGGGGAATTAAAATGAAAATTATACTTTAAACCCATCTTGAAGCTTTTACTTTCTTCTTCTTTCATTCTTCTTTGGATTTTCTTCTTAATCCACAAATGAGTCATTTTTTATCTTGATCTTGAAGTATTGAGACTTTAAGGATGAAAGTAGAAGTTATTCTAGTGCAAGAATTGAGATGTTTGTAATGTGAAGATTTGAGAGGGATGAATTTTAGGATTGATAGTTGTAGATATTGAAATTGTAAGTTAAGAGGTTCTTTAAAAGGAGTGAGAGATTGAGAATTGAGAGACTTGAAAAAGGGGATTCAAGTATGAGTTTTTCAAAGGATTTTTTTATAGGGGTTGATGATTACTTTTAGGGGTAATTGAGTTGATTAAAGAGAAGGGGTGTTGGGATGACTTGAAATGGTGATTTAATGATGTTAAATGATGACATGTGATGTGCGTTGTGGTATAGGTTGTGTAAATTTTAGGTGTAATGATGAGATTGAGTAAAATGATTTTGAGATGTGAGTTGTGATGGTGACAAGTGTCTACCTTGATGATCATAGGTTGTGCGGATCTTGATTAGTTGAGATTATGGATATGGACATGGGTTTGGGCTTGAATAAGAATTTGATTTTAGAGTAAGCTAAAATGGGATTTTAGGGTGGTTGAGGATTGGTGGACCCTAAGTAAGCGTAGAGATGTGTTTGAGGCTTGATTTTAGGTTTGGGAATGTGATGGTGGTGAATGGAGATTTAGGTGGCGAATTGACCTTATTATATGTCCATTGGACCTTTAGAAGTCTTAGAGCCTTTGATTTGAATAAAAAATTGAATTTTGAAGATTTGGGCCCTTAGGTTTGTTGACGATTTTTTGATAAAAAATGCATTTTTGAGCCCTTTTCAATTGGGTCCCGTTCAAATTAGGGTGTCTACAATGTAAAACAAAGTTTTTTTTTTTTTTTCATTTTTTTACATGATTCCCAAGTGAGTCAAACTCATCGATCTGGGTATGCATTGAGTGAGAAGTTGAAACTTCATGATTTTTTAAAAGGGTTAATTTGGAGATTTACATTGGGTTGCATGTGTACATAAGTATCTTGAGTTCAGACCATTATAAGATCTAGGTCAAAAGTCTTGAGGATTTGTCACACCTATTACTTGATTCAGTTTTTGAAATTTGATCTAAGCCATGTATTAGTAATAGTTGATATTCTAAAATCAATTTTTTTTAACGAATCAAAGCTAACAAAATCAATGGTGGTGTTTTATTGATTATTTTACTCTTTTAAAATAAGTAAATCTCTACACTAATATTTGTTTCAAGCTTGTAGCATATTTTTGAAATATATTATGCTATTACACTTTATGAAAATTTCTATTTATTGTATAAAGTGATATTTCGTCTTTAGTACCATTCAAGCAAATTATGAACGTCGTATGCAACAAGTGAGTTTATTGAATTAAACGTAAAACATATAGTTCCATTCAACGTTACAAGACACACCTCATTGCAAAGGGGTTCCACCAACAATCTAGAATCGACATCTTTGAGAACTTTAGCTCGGACGTTAAATCGGTTACCATTCGCATGGTGATCACGCTTGCATCTAATTCCAATTGGGATCTTCACCAATTAGATGTTGAAAGTGCCTATGTTAATGGGGATTTACATGAAGAAGTATGCATGGCCCAACCATGTGGCATAGAGGATCTGTCCTTCCCAAACCATGTGTGTCATATGCATAAGTCCATTTATGGGTTCCGTCAAGCTCCTCAAGCATGGTTTGAAAAATTCACATCTTACTAGATGAAATTGGGCTTCATTGGTTCTCAAACAGATACTTCATTATTCATTCGTCATAAAAATGGGATCATCACTTATCTTCTTATGTGGACAAAATTATCCTTAGTAGGAGTAATTCATCACATTTAACACACTTAATTTCGTAGTTGAGTCGTTACTTTGCCATGATGGATCTCAGGCCCCTTAGCTATATTTTGGAATTAAAGTTCAATGTGACAATCATGTCTTTTTTCTTACCCAAACAAAATATGCATTGGACCTCCTTGCTCGTACTGGAATGGGTGGTGCTTAACCTAGTTCATCTCCGGTCACTACACGCATTAACCTAAACCGTCATTCAGGTGATCCTCTTACTACACATATTAACTTGAATTGTACTGGAATGGGTGGTTCTAAACCTATTTTATTTCCGGTCGCTACACATATTAACCTAAACTGTCATTTAGGTGATCCTCTTATTGATCTTAGAAAATATCGTAACATTATTAGCAAGTTTCAATATCTCACTTTTAACTCAACCTGACATTGTGTTTGTTGTAAACCAAGTACGACAATTTATGCATGCTCCAACTACTGACCACATGATCACCGTCAAACGCATATTGCATTCCCTCAAAGGATCACTTCAATTTGGCATCCAACTTCGCCCATATCCACTTCATTTAATAGCATATTGTAATGCTGATTGGGCTGGTCATCTCATTGATTGTCGATCCACAAGTGGTTACTGTGTTTATTTTGGCCACAAACTTATCTCTTGGAGTGCCAAGAAATAGTCAACCATTGCATGTTCTTCAACCGAGTTTGAATACTGTTGTCTCACTCACATAACAACTAAGATCTCATGGCTTTGCATGCTATTGCGTGACATTAAGATTTTTCTCCAGTATGTTCCCTTAATTTGGTGTGATAACATGAGTGTTATTTCTCTTGCATCTAATCTGGTTTTCCATGCACACATAGAACACATAAATTGATTATCACTACGTCCGAGAGAAAGTCATGTTTGATTTGTATCTTCAAATGATCAAATAATAGACATCTTCACCAAAGGCATGTCGTCTTCCCAATGGTTCAGATTTCTCTAAGACAAGCTTACTATTTGCGCACGGTCTGCTAGCTTGAGAGGGTGTAATAACCAAACTCATGTTGGCTTAGTTAAGTTAACTGACACAATTAATTCATAATGACTCACATTTCAAAGTAACTTAGATTGAGGCATACCCACGATTGGCACATTCCTACAATTATAAAACCACCAACACTCTGTCTATTCTCATCTCCCATAAACCACTTTTGTAAATTCAAATGTAACTAACTATATCTATCCACTAATTATTTTAGTTGTAAAAACCTATAATAAAAGGGTGGCTTTCGGAGGCCCTAAAGAGAGTCAAACATTGTGCCAAACATATTTTCAATGTAGGGTTTACATTGTATAAAAAATCAACCCATTCTAAAACTTCTAATTCCATCAAAAGTGATTTACAAAAATCGAACGATCCACGATCCTTCAACTTGTAAAGTAGGGTTAGAAATTTCGGAATGAGCTGATTTTTGGTGAGAATGATCTTTTCACCATAGAGATCATCCCCACAGAAAATCAGCCCATTCCAAATCTTCTAACCTTTATTTTAAAAAATGTTTGGCTCTCTATAAGACCTCCGAACACTTCCCTTTTTTTTTTTTTTTATAAAAAAAATACAAAATAGATTCCGCTCTTATATTGAGATGGAGAGAACAAATATTACTTAACTTTATGGGAATGATTCTCTAGGTAGGGGGTTGATGATGTATGCTTGAATAAGAAACTTTCTACTAAGGGAAATGATTTGTGGGTTGATTCCTATCACTTCAAATACTTTTTTGCTAACTCCAATCATGATTCTAGGGATACCAAACAAGATTCGAGACATCTGTCTCATTTTCATTCAAGGATGCGTTCTGAACTCAAAATTTTCACTGGATCTGTACTCGATCGACATGGCAAGTGCACAAAATCAGAGAACTTTTCTTCGGGATACTCAAGGGAAAAGATCTTCGGGTCAGATTATCACTAGTCTATGTTTAAAAATTCATAAAAAAAACACCAATGTCGTTAGTCATGGCAGCATTGTCTCTCCTATGCAACGTGTCTGACACCAGGCAAACCAGAAAACAGCTGCATCAACCCAATCTAAAACAATAAAAGCCCTATATGCGACGTTATTTACACCCTTACCCTATATATAAAGACCAGAAGATCTTTCGAGGCCCAACCAACAAGTTTAGTATACACTTTAAAATAAAGATTTAGATGACCCAATGTTGTCGTGAGGCACGTTGGACCGTCTTCCTAAATTCCAGATCATCCATTTTCATCGAGATTACCAGAATATCAGGAGGATCTTCCAATGGTTGGAAACTTGGGACGACGGTAGACCCAGATCGGGTTTTTTCTTCTTTAACCCTAAAATTCCAGTTTCGAATCGAGGATTCTAGAAAAAAGAGCGAACCACCTCACCTCACCCCACCCAGAACTACGTCTTTATATCATTCTCTCTCTCATCATTCGCCCACGACGAAACATTTTCAGAAAAAAAGCTCTGCAGAACCTAGTGCCGAAGCTTTGCAAATCGCAAGGTATAATCGAAAAAACATCTATTTTTTAGATCTGCTTTCTTCTTCGATTCAACTGATGTAAACCATTTAAACGTTGCAGATCTTTGTTCTCAGGAACTTTTATATTTTAATGCAGTTTTTTGGACTTTTTTGATCTCGATCGATCATTTTTTTGTGTATAAATCAATCTCTCTGAACGTGTAATAGTTTTTTTTTTTTCTAAATATTTGAGATTCAGAAGAAAATCTTGAGTTATTGCGACGATGCTGTACATATTCATATTTACATCTGATTCTGTGATAAAATTTTCTTATTTTCTTATGCAAAAAAATTGATTTTTTCATTCTTTCACAGCATGATTCAATCACTTTTCACCTTATATTAATATTTTTAATTTGTGATTTCGATTTTTCTGTGAATTCTGCGGATTTAATTGCGATTTCTGATGCATCTATGCTCAGATCGTTGGGGGTAGTTCAATTTTCTCAATTGGTAAAGTTATCGTCAGCGGAAAATGAGTGTTGTTGGTTTTGATTTTGGTAATGAGAGCTGCATTGTTGCTGTTGCTCGGCAACGAGGGATTGATGTCGTTCTCAATGATGAATCAAAGCGGGAGACTCCCGCTATTGTCTGCTTCGGTGATAAGCAACGTTTCATTGGAACTGCTGGGGCAGCTTCAACTATGATGAACCCTAAGAACTCAATTTCTCAGATTAAGCGTTTGATTGGTCGGCAATTTTCCGATCCTGAACTTCAGCGGGATCTAAAGGCCTTGCCTTTTACTGTCACGGAAGGTCCCGATGGTTATCCATTAATTCACGTTCGGTACTTGGGAGAAATTAAGGCTTTTACACCAACACAAGTATTAGGAATGGTGCTTTCGAATTTGAAGAGTATAGCTGAGAAGAATCTGAATGCAGCAGTTGTTGATTGTTGTATTGGGATTCCAGTTTATTTCACCGATCTTCAAAGAAGAGTGGTTTTAGACGCCGCTACAATTGCTGGTTTGCATCCTCTCCATTTGTTACATGAGACAACGGCAACTGCTTTGGCTTATGGAATTTATAAGACTGATTTGCCCGAGAACGATCAATTAAATGTTGCTTTTGTTGACATTGGCCATGCAAGCATGCAAGTATGCATTGCTGGATTCAAGAAGGGCCAATTGAAAATATTGGCTCATGCATTCGATCGATCGCTCGGTGGTAGAGATTTTGACGAAGTTTTGTTCCAGCACTTTGCAGCTAAATTCAAGGAAGAATACAAGATAGATGTGTTCCAGAATGCACGGGCTTGCCTTAGACTTCGGGCTTCGTGTGAGAAGTTGAAAAAGATGCTTAGTGCGAATCCAGTGGCGCCTATGAGCATAGAGTGTTTAATGGATGAGAAAGATGTGAGGGGAATTATTAAGAGGGAGGAGTTTGAGCAGATAAGTATACCAATTTTGGAACGTGTGAAGGGTCCTTTGGAGAAGGCTCTTTTGGATGCTGGGCTTTCGGTTGAGAATGTCCATTCAGTTGAGGTTGTTGGTTCGGGCTCTCGTGTTCCAGCAATCATTAGGATATTGACCGAGTTTTTTGGGAAGGAACCAAGGCGCACCATGAATGCGAGTGAATGTGTTGCTCGAGGCTGTGCTCTCCAATGTGCAATTCTTAGTCCCACTTTCAAAGTGCGGGAGTTTCAGGTAAAACTTTCACACTTTTATGTTAGTCTCCTTTTTTTTTTTTTTCCGGAAATTAATCGGGGTTAGGCAGACCGCCCACCAGAAAGGCCCGAAGGCTTAATCGGGGGTTATGTGCTGTATTTGTTGAAGAAACTCATCGACTTTCCCTAAAATTTTATGGCATTTCCGCTCAGATTACTATACCTATGTTGATAGCATGCTTTCATATAGTTATACCAGGTTACCCATTTTGTTGGTAAGGTACCGAACTGCAAACCAGTTCGAAACGAACCGGTTAGCGGTACGGTTGGCTCTCGGTTTGTGAAATGCAGCAAACCAAAGGAACTGCATTTTACCTTCATTTTTTTACATCCTTCTCCACACTTTTGATTACATTTGAGATATTCCCTTAAAATTTCAACCTGATGGCATGCCCCTTTGACCTTTAAATGCCCTCATCTCTGTCTACTCCTATGAACTGGGTTCATTCTCAAGTGGCAAATCACGAACTGTGAACCTGAATTCGAACTGGGCGAACCCTTGAATCAGGTAACAAAGTGTTATACCAATTGTCTTTTTCATGTTGACTGACTTCTTCTGGAGGTGTTCTCAAAGTGTTATAAAGGTGGCTTAAAGCTAGAGTTGTCCTTGGTCTTTCTTAAAGTCTGACCCCCAACCCTCATTTTTGATTTCAGTACAGCATTTATTTGTATTCTCTTGTATGCTCTTCTGCATGGGTGCTTTACACAAAAATCTTCTCTACCTGGCGGCTGGTGCTTTATTTATTTGTTAATTTTTATTTGCACTTGTGTTTGTTAGAAGTTTGCTTCAGTTATTATTCTTTTCAAGTAGCCTACTCTTTGGAAGTTTGTTCTGCACCACTCTATAGTTGACATTGAAGGTCCACCCGGGGTGATTTAGGCATGATACACAGGCTCGATCATGTGTTTGGAATATTGACAATTTACTTTATAATTTCATTGGAACAATTTAATGGATTATAAAAATTGATACCCTCGAGTGGAAACAAGTAGTAATAAGGTTTTTAAAATTGTTGTCCAGTTGTGAACTTGCTCTCTTTTGACTATTGTGTTACTGCCTGATTTTAATGATGTCTTATACATGTTCTTAAGGTCAATGAGAGCTTTCCCTCCCCAATTGCCTTGTCCTGGAAAAGCTCTGAAGCCGATTCTCAGAATGGAGCAGTGGATCACCAACAAAGCACTATTGTCTTCCCCAAAGGAAATCCTGTACCTAGTATCAAGGCTTTGACATTCTACAGGCCAGGAACATTCACAGTTGATGTTTTGTATGCTGATGTGAGTGAATTGCAAGCACCTGCAAAGATTAGCACATACACGGTAACTAATTTGCTATTAGTTATAAACCCTACAGTAACATTTACTTTGCATCTTCTGCATTCTGTATTTTCAAACTCTTTTTTCCCCTCTTATGTCACTTTTCTTCTGAATCTTCTCGGCAGATTGGACCATTCCAATCCACAAAAGGTGAGCGTGCGAAAGTTAAAGTTAAAGTTCGACTGAATCTCCATGGTAGTGTCTCTATTGAGGAAGCAACAGTAAGTTTAGACTTACACTTGAATTTAACTTCTGTTTGAAGACATTTTTTGTTCTTTATGGATGATTGCTCTTTAATTGGTTGATTCAGCTTTTGGAAGAGGAAGAAGTTGAGGTTCCAGTCGTGAAAGAACCAGCAAAAGAAGCTACAAAGATGGACACTGATGATGCTCCAAATAACGTAGGTACTGATGGAACTGGTGAAATTGATATGCAAGATGTTAAAGGTACCACTGATTCTTCTGTAGTTGATAATGGTTCATCCGAGTCTGGAGACAAGCCCGTGCAGATGGAAACCGATATCAAGGTGAAAACAAATCTTGCTGTTATACAATGTGTATATGTGTGTGGGTTTATGTTGTGGGCTGCTTTTGTTATATTTTATGATATTGCTGGTTGGTTTGTGTTCCAAGTTGGGCTCATTGGGCTGGGAAACATCTTGAGGCCTAGACTGACCATCAAAATACTTGACCCACGACCAACTCAAACCTTATTTTGGTCCTGAAATGTCTTGCACTACCCTTGGTACTCAGCTTCCAGTTGGAGCCTGAGCAAATGAACGGAAGAAGATTGTTTGAATGTTTAGCATAAGAGAATTGTGATTTGATGTATCATAAATTGTATAGCCTGTCACATACCTCACATAAATAGATTGGGTATTCTTAGGTTTGGTGGTTTTTGCCTAATGCAACCCCAAACCCAAATTTTGGCTGGGCTCAGTTCATCAACTCGATTGCCCAGAATCCAGCCTAGTTGCACCATAATTTTTAGTCTTTTCTCTTTGTTTGATAGTTTTCATAATTACCTTTTCCTTACAATCATCATCATCAAAGCCCTATCCCAAGGATTTGGGGTTGGCTAAACGAATTCCATAGAAATTATCTTTATTTGTTGCTACACTATTCCAAAACACCCCCCCCCCCCCAAAATTTAAAAGCTGTTTTTTCAGTGAGTAGTTTCACATATCACCATAAACTCATTGGCAGATGACAAAGAAATGTCCTTTTCTGCCTTTAAATCCTATCTTTGTTGTATTTTTTTATTTCTATTATTTGGTCTTGTAAAATTATTCCTCTACGTTATAGTTTTCTTGGGTATTGTTTTTCAATTATTTTTGTTTATTCTTGAAAATTTGGTCATGCATAGTTAGAGTTTTCCTAGTGCCTGAATTACATCATTGTACTTGAGTATTATCGACGTAGTTCAGTTAGTTGAAAGAAGCTCGCCTCTAAAGTTCTCTTTCATACTTTAGAATTTCTTTCATATGGTGAAAAACGAATCAATTAATAGGGTTTGTAAATAAGGATTTGGTTAGAGGCCGATCACTTGGAAATCTTGGTATTTGTCTGATATGTCTTGATCAGGAGCATGCTATGTAGCCTACCTGTCTTACATATATCCTTGAATACATCAGATGTGCATTGGTGAAGTGGTTGGATAAGCTAAGTAGGAGTGTCTTAGGGAATGATGTGCATAGTTTAGAATTTCTTTCTGTAGAAAAATTGAATTTATTGAGAATTCTTGGATGATCATTACAAATGCCCCAATAGTGGTATTTATAGACCAACTATCTTATTACAAGAATAATCTAGAACTTCAAGAATATTCTAGAATAATAAACCAACTATCCTATTGTAGAACATTACAAGAATATTCTAGAAAGTTAAGAGTAATCAAGAATAATCAAGAAGAATATCCTATTTTCTTGATTCTATGAGATCAAATTTCCGGATTCTTCTACACTCCCCCTCAAGTTGATGCATAGATGTCAATCATGCCCAACTTGCTTATCAGATGTTCAAAGTTAGGTCTAGCAAGCCCCTTAGTCAAGATGTCGGCTGTTTGCTGACTAGAAGGCACAAACGGCAAGCAAACAGTTCCAGCTTCAATTTTTTCCTTAATGAAATGTCGATCAATCTCAATGTGCTTCGTCCTATCATGCTGGACAGGATTGTGAGCAATACTTATTGCAGCCTTATTGTCGCAGTACAGCTTCAGAGGAAGTTCCACAGTCATCTTGAGTTCTTCGAGGATTCTGTATATCCACAATACCTCACAGATCCCTTGAGCCATTGCTCTAAACTCAGCTCTGCGCTACTTCTGGCAACAACATTTTGCTTCTTGCTTCGCCAGGTAACCAAGTTTCCCCACAAAAAGGTGCAATACCCTGAAGTAGATCTCCTGTCATTCACTGAACCTGCCCAATCTGCATCAGTAAATACCTCAACACTCCTTTGATTTGTCTTTTTGAAAAACAGACCTTTTCCAGGAGTAGACTTTAAATATCTCAAAATTCGGTAGACCGCCTCGAGGTGTTCTTCATAAGGTGCGTGCATAAATTGACTAACAACACTGACAGAGAAGGCAATATCCGGTCGAGTATGAGATAAATAGATTAGTTTTCCAACCAATCTCTGGTATCTACCAGTATCAACAGGAACACTTCCCTCTTCCCAAAGTTTTACATTGGGATCCATGGGAGTCTCAGCCGGTCTGCAACCACTTAACTCGGTTTCCTTCAAAAGATCAAGAATATACTTTCGTTGAGAGACAACGATTCCTTTCCTTGAACGAGTAACTTCCATGCCAAGGAAATATCTTAGTGCTCCCAAATCCTTGATTTCGAATTCTAAAGCAAGGCTCTTCTTCAATCTCTCTATTTCGATCACATCATCAACTGTGAGAATAATATCATCAACATAAACTATTAGCACAGCAACCTTTCCTTCATGAGAAAACTTGAAAAACAAGGTATGATCAGCTTGTCCTTGAGAATATCCTTGTTTTTTGACAGACTGTGTGAACTTCTCAAACCAAGCCCTTGGAGATTGTTTGAGACCATACAGGGACTTTTTTAGTTTGCATATTCTTGAGCCAAACTTCTCTTCAAAGCCCGGCGGACTATCCATGTACACTTCTTCCTCCAAGTCACCATTGAGGAAGGCATTCTTCACATCTAGTTGTTGCAAGGGCCAGTCCAGATTAGCAGCAATAGATAAAAGTACTCTCACCGTGTTTAATTTTGCAACAGGAGCAAAAGTCTCAGAATAATCAATGCCATATGTCTGGGTGAATCCCTTTGCCACCAACCTAGCCTTGTATCTTTCCACTGAACCATCAGAGTTGTACTTCACAGTGAAGACCCATTTACAACCCACAGTGGTCTTCCCAGCTGGCAATGCCTCAACACTCCAAGTATTGTTCTTCTCAAGAGCTTTCATCTCTTCAAGTACTGCTTCCTTCCACTTTGGAACTTTAGAGCCTCCTATACACTATTAGGAATTTCTACACTGGACAATTGAGAGGTAAAAAAGCAGCAAGAGATGATGACAATTTCGAGTATGATACAAATTTAGACAGTGGATGACTAGTATAAGATCTAACCCCTTTACGAAGAGCTATAGGAATGTCTAAATCAGAAGGCTTAGACTGACTGTTGGAAAGAGAAAGAGAATTACCTGTAACAGACTCAGATTGTTGATTCGTCCTTGGTTCAGAATCATGGCTGTGCTGTAGAGTCAATTCGTCTTTCCTTTTCTTATGATTCTTCTTCAAGTAAACAATCCCTTTCCAAGTTCGGTCACCATCCTTGAATCTATTATCATGTTGTGACATTATAGTAGGTTGTTCCTTATTTTCGGTTTCCAAAATTTGTTGTTCAGAATTCTGATTTTTAAATTGTTTTTCAAATGTAGGTCTAGACTCAGGGGAAACATCACTCATAATAGGAGGATTTTCAAGGAATGAATCTTGGCCATTTACTGTAGGTGCAGAGATACTAGACTCAGATTCTTGCAAGAGAAACACATCATCTGAGAGAAAAACATTGCCCGAGTTAAATGAATCTTCCTTAAAAATCTCCCCCTGAAGATGAATATCCTTAAAATATGGTTGTTTTTCAAAAAATGTAACATCCATTGTGACAAAACATTTTTTCGATATCGGGTCAAAACATTTATAGCCTTTCTGAGTTGGGGAGTAACCAATGAAGACACATTTTATAGCTCTGGGCTCAAGTTTTCCAATTTTTCGATGTTCATGAACAAAAACCGTACAACCAAATATTTTTAGAGGTAGATCAGCAGAAAGTCTAGTAGTTGGAAAACAATTTGTGAAAACTTGGAAATGAGTTCGAAATTGTAAAACTTTGGAGGGCATTCTGTTTATTAAGTACGCAGCAGTTAAAACAGCCTCTCCCCATAGATACTTGGGAACTTTAGTTGTAAAAAGTAATGCACGAGCCACCTCCAACAGATGTTTATTTTTTCTTTCTGCAACACCATTCTGTTGGGGTGTATCGATGCAAGAACTGTGATGAATTATTCCTTTTTCAAGAAATTTTTTTTCCAAAGTCGTGTTAAAATACTCTTTCCCATTATCACTCTTGAAAACTTGTATGTTAGTTTGAAATTGAGTCTGCACCATATTGTAAAAATTTTTAAAAACGCGTTCGGCCTCTGATTTTTCTTTTAATAAATACACCCAGCAGAGTCGAGTATGATCATCCGTAAATGTGATGAACCATCTCTTGCTAGAAGGTGTACTTATCTTATTAGGACCCCAAACATCACTGTGAATAATAGTGAAAGGTTTTGATGGTTTATATGTTGTGAAGGAAAAGATGTACGGTGTTGTTTTGCAAATTCACATATTTCACAATGAAATATAGATGGATCTTTATTGCCAAACAACTTAGGAAATAAATGTTTTAAATATTTGAAACTTGGATGACCTAATCTTAAATGCCATAACATAATATTATTATTGGAAACAGAAATAGATTCAAAGCAGGAACTTATTTGTTGAGATTGTCGCCTCGATTCAGATCCATCATCAAGGAAGTAGAGTCCTCCACTTGTTTAGCACTGCCAATCATCCTCCCCGAGGTCAAATCCTGGAACACACAATGAGTTGGGAAAAAATTAGTTTGACAATTTTGATCACGGGCTAGCTTGCTGACAGACAAAAGATTACAGGAAAGTTTGGGAACGTGAAGAACATCGTGAAGAGTGAGTGATGGAGATACTATAATAGAACATTTTCCTGCAATGGCTGAAAGAGAGCCATCTGCAATCTTAATTTTCTGATTACCTGCACAAGGATTATACGAAGAAAAAAGATTTGACAATCCTGTCATATGATCGGTTGCACCTGAATCGATGATCCAGGTGCGATCAGGGTTGACACCAATGAGAGCTGTTTTCAGGTAATTACCTTTTTGAGCCAAAGAACAAGTAGGATTTTTCTGAGACTCGAGAATCTTGTACAGTTGGTCTATCTGCTCCTTGGTGAAAGGAAACGAATTTGAAGAAGACTGCTGCTCTTGATCCGAGACACTGGCCTGAAGTGCACGCCCCGCTCCACCAGACTTCTTCTTCCAGTTTTGAGGCTTGCCATGAATTTTCCAACAGGTTTCCCGTGTGTGCCACGGACGTTTGCAGTGATTGCACCATGACCGTTCAGAACGCTTACCATCCTTCTTCACCTCCTCCTGAAAATCTCGAGTTACAAGGGCAGAACTTTCTACTTCCGAGTTAGTAGTACTAGGAACCGATTTGTTGTTAAGCATCACACTCTGCCGTGCTTCTTCTCTCCGAACATCTGAGAAGGCCTCACGAATTGTTGGCAGAGGAGTTTTCCCTAAAATTCGGCCCCGCACCTCGTCTAATTCTTTGTTAAGTCCTACTAAGAACATAAATACACGATCATTCTCCTGTCGTTTCATGAACCGGACACTATCATTCGCACACTCCCAGACATCATCATAACAGAGGTCTAACTCCTGCCACAATGCCATCAACTCGTTGTAGTAGGAGGTTACATCTCGGTCACCCTGTTTCGCGTGCCAAAGTTTGGATTTTAAACCAAAAATCTGCGAAGAATTTTCTAGATCGGAATACGTATCCCTGACTGCTTCCCAAACATCTTTGGCCGTCGGCAGGAACATGAAGGGCTTGCCAATTGCGGGTTCCATTGAGTTCACTAACCACGCAATAATCAAAGAATTTTCTGATTTCCAGGTCTTGAGAGTCGAATCTACATCGGCAGGTTTTGTCACTTCTCCTGTCAGATATCCAAGTTTCCCCTTGCCTTCCAAAATCAAACGAACGATTTGCGACCATTCCGTGTAGTTTTTTCCATTTAGACAGTGGATATTTAATTGGAACGAATTCGTGGACCCTTCTGAACCACTAAATGAGATGGAGGAGTTCAGGTTCGGACTTGTGGTGCTTTCCCCTGACACCACTGAGTCCTTACTAGTCGCACCGGTTAAAGCCGTCTTCCACGGATTTTGACCCGCCATAGGTAATCCCTAGATCAGAACCTAGTGCTCTGATACCATGTAGAAAAATTGAATTTATTGAGAATTCTTGGATGATCATTACAAATGCCCCAATAGTGGTATTTATAGACCAACTATCCTATTACAAGAATAATCTAGAACTTCAAGAATATTCTAGAATAATAAACCAACTATCCTATTGTAGAACATTACAATAATATTCTAGAAAGTTAAGAGTAATCAAGAATAATCAAGAAGAATATCCTATTTTCTTGATTCTATGAGATCAAATTTCCGGATTCTTCTACACTTTCATATGGTGAAAAACGAATCAATTAATAGGGTTTGTAAATAAGGATTTGGTTAGAGGCCGATCACTTGGAAATCTTGGTATATGTCTGATAGGTCTTGATCAGGAGCATGCTATGTAGCCTACCTGTCTTATATATATCCTTGAATACATCAGATGTGCATTGGTGAAGTGATTGGATAAGCTAAGTAGGAGTGTCCTAGGGAATGATGTGTTTATCTCTTGGTTAGTTGGAATGCTTACTTCTAAGAAGTAGGATGGTTTGGGGGGAAATAATCTTTAGTGGTCATTAACACTATGTTTGTCACTTGGTTAGTTGGAACACTTACTTGTAAGAAGTAGGATGGTTTGGGGGGAAACAATCTTAGAGGTCATTAACACAACTTTTAAGGCAATGGTTTTGGATGTTTGGGGCCTTCGGAGGATGGTTAAGAGTATTTCACAATGTTTCAGGTTGTTTGACTTGGAAGAATTATGAGAGAATAATAGTCAAGTCTTGATGAGAGCTTGCCAAGATATTTATACTAAAAGGATAAAAAGTGTGGATATAAAATGCCCTTACATAAAGAAAAACATAAAATAAAGAAAATAAGACATTTCAATACTCCCCCTCAAGCTAGTGCAAATATATCAACTAAGCTCAACTTGACAAGATGAGAGTTAATAACAGAAGGACCAATAGACTTCGTAAGCATGTCGGCGAGCTGATATGAAGAAGATACAAATACTGTTTGAATAGCACTAGATCAAACTTTTTCCTTAAGAAACTAAACGTCAACCTCTATATGTTTGGTTCTCTCGTGAATAACAGAGTCAAAAGCAAGCATAATGGTAGACTTGTTGTAGTAGAACAGAGTGGAGGAATTAGAAACATGAAATCCTAGCTCCGTCAATAAAGATTGAAACCAAATAAGCTCACACATGCCAAGGTTCATAGCTTGGCATTCAACTTCAACAGAAGAGCGAGAAACCACACAATGTTTCTTATTTTTTCGTGAAATCAGGTTACTGCCATGGAAAGTATAGAAACTAGATGTAGATCTTATATCCATGATAGAACCAGCATAATCAACGTCAGTGAAGCAAGATAGATGGGGTTGAGTAGTGGTCGAATAAAAAAGACCAAGGTCATGACGCGACTTCAAATAGCGAAGGATGCAATAAACGACATCAAGATGAGAAGTGCATGGAGCATGCATGAAGTGACTGACCACACTAACCGCAGAAGTCAAATCCGGTCTAGTGTTAGTCAGATAAATCAGACGACCCACGAGTCTAATATAAGAAGAAGGATCAGATAAAAGGTTGTCAGATTCAACATGAATACGATGATTTTGATCCATAGGAGAGGAAGATCCAATGTGTATTTGCGTTGAGATAGCAAAATACCACAGCGAGAGCAAGCCACTGTTATTCCCAAGAAATACTTAAGAGGGCTTAGGTCTTTAACTTCAAAAGCACGACCCAATATCATCTTTACCTTGGCAATCCATTGAGCATCATTCCCATAAAGACAATATCATTCACATAAATCAAAAAAATAGAACAATGACCATCGAATCCTCGACAAACAAAACATGTATGATCTGAGTGGCATCTGGAGAATTTCATAGATAAAATGACCACAGGAAAATGCTGAAACCAGGCTCAGGGAGATTGCTTTAACCCATACAAAGATTTGAGAATGCGACATGCCTTCCTAGAATATTCCTCTGAAGAGGAAACCTAGGAAGGGGTCCATATAAATGACTTCAGTTAGATCACCATTCATAAATACATTCTTCACTTCTAGTTGGTTAAGAGGCTAAGAGTGATATGCAGTCAAATAAATGAGTAGGCGGACGATAGTAAGCTTAGCTACAAGAGCAAATGTAGTATCAAAATTCTTTTTTGAAGTCTGTGTAAATCCCTTGGCAACTAGGCGGGTCTTGTATCGATCAACGGTCCCATCCACAAGATACTCAACAGTGAAAACTCATTTACACTTGACAGTCCACTCCCCAGAAGGAAGATGAACAAGCTCTCATGTATAATTCTTTTGCAAAGCATTCATCTCAGTAGTCATGATTGTAATTCACTAAGGGTCTCATAGAGCTTTTGAAGTAGAACGGAGAACTCAAATGACAGCAGTGGTAGTAAGGTAGGCCTGATAAGGAGATAGGCCCTGATAGGAAACAAACTGGGCAATAGGGTGATTAGTAACACAGCTCTGCCTACCTTTGCGAAGTGTAATATGTAAGTTAAAATCGAAAACAAGAAGGATGGGAATAGGGATAAGAGATGAGATACCTGAGTCCAAGTTGGAGGTTGGCAAGGCTGGAGAGGGGCGCAGACAATGAGAGTAAACTTGAAGCTTTGGCGAAGATGAAGTGAAGACCAAAGAATGCAAAGAAGATGAGGCACAAAAATGTCACATTTTCGAAAAAAGTGACGTTAAGATAATGGATATCATGATGAGAAACAAGATCATAACAATGATACTCCTTCGACATAGTTGAGTATCCCAAGAAAACACATCGAATGATTTTGTCATACAATTTCATGCAACGATGATTACGGTCCTAAACAATGAGTTCAAACAGATTAGAATTAGGCATTGATGTTGGTTGCATGGTTTCTCCTGTAGATTCTAGAATAAATTGGCAGAGGTAGTAAAACGGGGAAAGTTGACTCCAGAAGCGACTCATGATTAGTGGATGGAAGAAACCACTCCCCCTGAAAAGATTGTCGATCAGGGCTAGGAAAATAACACCGTTCTTCAAAGAATGTGATGTCCATTGTAACTAATCGACGAGGAGTAGGTGGATAATAATATTTATAACCCTTCTAAGAATTAGAATAATCAAGAAACAAAGGACCATCAGGAAAACACATACTTCAATGCCTTAGGTTCAAGTTTAGTGCGAGTAAGACTGAATATATGAGCAAAATATATACAACCAAATACTCGTGGAACCACATGAAACAAAGGACGATCAGAAGAAAGGAACAACAGAGGGGGTTGGAAGTTCATGACACTAGAGAGAGTACGATTGATAATGTAACATGCAACAAGAATTGCTTCAGGCCAGATATGCTTACAAACGTTCATCCCAATCAACAAAGCTCTTCCTAATTCCAACAAGTGACAATTTTTCCTTTCGACAATATCATTTTGTTGGGGTGTAGAAGCACATGAAGTTTGTTGTTCTATCTCTTGAGTAGCACAAAATTTCAAGCCCCCATAGGTATACTCTCCTCTCTTATCTAAACGAAGGATTTTGATATTTACTCCAAATTATGTTAGAATCATCGCATGAAAATCTTGAAATATAGAAGACATCATCTTTTGTTTTCATTAAGTGTACCCACGTACATCTGCTATAATCATCTATAAAGGTAACAAAATAATGAAAACTCAACAAATAAGTAATAGGGAATGAACCCCAAACATTAGAATGCACAAGAGAAAATAAAAATGAACTTATTTTATTTACACTTGTTAGATAAGAGGAACAATAATGTTTGGACAATTGACAAACTTCACACTGTAACTCTGACAATGACATAGACTGAAACAAAGAAGGAAATAGACGCTGTAAATACTAAAAAGAAACATAACCGAATCAAATTTGCCACCGCATTATTCAAGATTTATTGACTACTTTACTACTATTACTCTGAGAAGCATGGGCATGTGAAATGTGTTGAGAAGTTGGGAAGGTATAGGCCATCTGTTTCACAGCTACTACTAATCACCTTTTTCGTTGTCAAATCCTGAAAGACACAATGAAAGAAAAAAAAAGTAATATTGTAATTTAGATTTTTTGTAATATTACTATCAAACACAAGATTAGTAGTGAGATTATGAACATGTAAAACATTGGAAAAAAGAAAACTATGAGGAACCTTGATGGTTCTTTTACTGGCTATGGATAATAAGGAACCATCAACTAGGCAGACCTTGTCCTTGCTTGAACAGGGTTATAGGACTGAAAGAAAGACGACTTATCTGCCATGTTACCTGAAGCTCCTGAATCAAGAATCCAAGAGCTGGAGTGAGATGAGGAAACATGATGAGCAATGGTAGGAGTACCTGTGTGTACGAAGGAAGAAGCCGCAGTGGAACCATTCAATAAAGCCCTCAAACGATTAATATCCTCCACAGAGAATGATGCATATACTGCTTGAGATGGTATCTCAAAACTCGGGGAATTATCTAGTATGTCAGCATTGAAAGTATGATGAGTTGAGGAAGATCGACCCTTAGGTTGAAATGAATCAAGACGGCCTATCAAATCCCAGCACTTTGCTCAAATATGCCTAAATTTGCCACTGTGATCACACTTCGGCCGCTCTCTGCTATTGGGTACCCGAGTGGATTTATCAAACTCTTTTACTCTTGAAGTTTGTCTTTTTCCTTGTCTAAGCTGTTATGACAGATCTATCACTCACAGGAATGTCCAGATGTCCCATAATCATGTGTAGACTCTCCTCACTTTGAATATGAGAGTACATAGTGTTCAAAGGAGGTAGGGGATCTCTGTTTAGAATCTAAATTCTAATCATCTCAAACTCGAGATTCAAATCAACGAGAAACTAGAAGGTGTGACATGTCTCAACATGTTTGTTGTATTGTGCACAATCTTTAGGGCTTTTCAATTGAAGGGTAAATAGTGATTGAGCTCTTCCCACATGCTATGCAATTCAGAAAAGTAGCCTGACAATGTCTTCCCCTGTTTGAGATGCGATATATTTTGTTCAAACTATTAGATTCTAGCACTATTCTAAGCTTGAGAGTAAGTTTGAGTCACTAATTCCCAAATCTGTTGTGTGATTTTCAAGAAAAGATATCCTCTTCTAATATGATTGCATTGAATGCAACAACCAAGACATAACTAAAGCGCTCTCAGCATCCCATTGGTCATATTTAGGATATGAGATATTAGGTTGTTTCTCTTTCCCATTCAAATAGCTTGCCTTCTGTCTTCCATGGATGGTAGTTTTGCATATTGAGCCCACTCCAGGTAGTTTATGCCATCGAGTTGGACTGTGGTGATCTGGAGGTTTGGATTTTCATCTCTGACTTGCGTGGATCCAAAATCACTATTGGTAGACTATCTTAAAGTTAGTTCTGACATGACTTTGGAGAAATAAACTACTCACAAAAGATCCAGATCACACTAGAAATTATTCGAAACCACTAACAAACCACGTAGAACCTAAGATAGGAATTTATCATCACATTCTTGATGAAAGAAAAGGCCCTAGGTGACTGGAGGCAATCCTAGGAGGTGGTTGAGGTGGTGTGACAGCCCCTGGGAGGTGGCTACTGATGTGCGGCAACCCTTAGGTGGGTTGCTGCTGACTTGCGGCACCCCTAGGAGGTGTTTGCCGTCTTGCGGCAAACCTAGGATGCTACTGGAGGATCTGCGGTAGCACCTAGATGGTAGCTACTGGCTTGCTACAGCCCTAGGGCTACAAAGGGGTTTCAAAACTCTAATCGATCTTCTCGGTCGTCACCAAAACTTTGATACCATGTAGAAATTTGACCTAGGGTTTAGAGAAGATAAAAAAAGAAGAGAAAGGAAATTCTAGAAAAATTAATTCTTTATTTCTCCTCATAACTTGTTTATATAAGTTCCATAGTAAATAGGGAAAGACAATAGGACATGAACATAAATAGACATAACCTCAGAGGAACTAAATTAAAGGAAAACTATCACGGATAACAGTGTGGATGTTTTGAGTGGTTTCTTATTAAGGAAGGGGGCCTTATGGTGTTGCATCTCCAGTTTGTCAATGTTACCCTGGGCTTCCTTTTCTATTAAGTAAATCAAATACAATTCTTTGGAGGTCTTCTATGTTGCTTTGAGGCAAACCTGGGTTTGTTGGTCAACCTTAGTAAAAGTAAGGTTTATAGAGTTGGTTCAATGTCTAATGTTTATTTTATTACAATGCTTAGAATAGGTTGATTCCCATCCAACTTCTTGCTTAGGCCCTCCTCTTATGGCATCTTATAGGACTTCAACTTCTAGGATCTGATGATTGAAAGAGTGGGTATACTAGCTTCAATTATGAAAGGTATGTTTCTAAAGGAGGAAAAATGACCCTAGTGAAAAGTACCCTTCCTAGCAAGCATCCCGATCTACTTCAAATCATGCCTAGAAGTGTGAGATCGTGTTTAGATAAGCTTGTTAGAGACTTTTAATGGAACAAGGAAGAGAATCACAAATTCCACTTAGTCAAGTGGAAGCTTGTATCGCAGATGCCAACTAGCTTGGTTAATTCTTTGGGTGATGATACAAGAGACTTGGGTTCAAATCCTGCAGCACTGAGTTACGGAATTCATTAAAAACAGGCTTACCAATAAATAAAAAATAAAAAAAATAAAGTGGAAGCTTTTACCCCCCCCCCCCCGCCTTGCTCTCCCTCCCTCCCCACTCACATTAAAAAAAAGGGAAAAAGGAAAAGAAGAAAAAATAAAAATGGTCGTTTTAGTTTTAGGAAGAAGATTATTAAAGCAAAGTATGGGAAGTATAGCAGGGACGGAGAGAGTGTTCAGGCAAGGCAATTCTATGGTAGTTAGTGTTTGGAAGGACCATTTATGTGGTGAATCTCGGTTTCAAAAGCAATTTCCTTTTTATATGCCTTGTCTTTGAAAAAAAGTTGCATGTACAAGATTTTCTAGTCCAAGCTGAGGATTAAGGTTCTTGGGATTCTAGCTTTAGAATAAGTTTTCATGATTGGGAGGTCTATGTTGTTGTTAGTGTTATCAGTTGGTTATGTATTTTTCTCTTATCTCCTTTGGAATATTTGAGGGAATGGAGTTGTGTTCGGCATGGTATTTTTTTATTTTAAAATCATCTTATTCTTGAGTCTGCTTGGAGTTTAGATTTTTTCTTCCTCAGTATTGAAGGATCAAAAGGTGCCTTCCAAAGTTGCTTTCTTTGTTATGTTATTTTGGATATGATTCTTACTCCAAATCATATCATAGCTAGGGAAATTTCTTTTATGAACAATTTCCCTCTGTGTAGAATGAGTGGTAAAGCAATTGATCATGTGCTTGTTCACTGCAATTTTGTTCGGGAAATTTGGGCTCAGTCTTATCTGTATTTCATTTACTTGGTGTTTTCCCAAGTCTGTGTTTTTGTTGTTTCAAAGTTGGCGGCCCAAAGTTTTTTCATTTACAGTTGAAATTTTATGGAAGCTTAGCCACTTTGCGATTTATTTGGGAGTTTGGATTGGGTGGAATGACAGGATCTTTAAAGAGAAGGAACCATACTTTTCAAGAAGTTATCA
This sequence comes from Akebia trifoliata, assembly GCF_017979445.1. Classification (NCBI taxonomy): domain Eukaryota; kingdom Viridiplantae; phylum Streptophyta; class Magnoliopsida; order Ranunculales; family Lardizabalaceae; genus Akebia; species Akebia trifoliata. Next base: position 4,729 of record NW_028237137.1, on the reverse strand, counting down.
CTTCCATCCTTGGTTTGCTCTTCTTTTGGCCCCTAGTCTTGTTTTTAAGAGGTTATTTTTTGAGGACTTTCTCTTCAGGGGGATTCGATTTGTGATGTTGCCTCTTAAGTTTTGTTTTCTCCTTTTGTATTGGTAGGTCTTCTCAACCTCCCTTTTTCTTTGTTAATTAATATTATTTATTGGTAAAAAAGGATAGTGCATCTTGCCATTTGCAAAGGGAAGCTTGATTGTATTCCCTAGATATCTTAGAGGGAGGAAATTGATAGGGACATCAAATCTTGAAGAGTAGATTTTAATTTTAATTTAGATTTCTCTTCTAGGGTTTTAATTTTATGTTTTTTGGGCTTATTTTTATGTTTTATCGGCCCATGATCTTAATATAATATTTAGGGGCAGTTTACTAACTTTACTTCGTTTTTATTTAATTTTATTAGGGTTGGAAAATTAGGAGAGAAAGTTACGAAAATTAAGTTATTTATTTGGTGTTTTAGTTTGATTAGAACTTTTAGATTTATTTTCTTTATAGAAATTGTATTAGTGTTTTTTTTTTTTTTTTGTAATGATGAAGAATGATGAATAAAAAGAGAGCTTGAGCTTGATCTTCCCAACAATGAGTGTAGGTGTGGGTGTGGTGTGAAGCCATTTTTGAGTGAGGATTATTTTCTTCTAATCTTTATTTTTCTTTTCTTTTTTTTGTTTTTCTTGATTTTCTTGATTTTCTTTTAGTTTCTTGTTCTTGGTTTTCTTGAATCTTGAAACCCCTTTCTTGATTCATGATTCTTAAGAAACTTTTCTTGATTCTTGATTCTTGAAACCTCAACCCTTAATCTTTTCCCCATTTTCTTTAATCCTTATTTCATTAATTTCTCTGCCAAATCTTTAATTTTTAATCCTTAATCTTTTCCTTACCCTATAAACCTTTAACCATTTTCATTGGGATTGTGGTCATACTTACAAACATTGTTTTCATTTTACCTTTTGGGTATACCCAATCCTAAACCAATTTCCCTAAACCCCCATATTTTTTTTTATCCCCTCACCGTCCTGCATCAAATACCCTGGTAGAGTTGTCGCCAACGACCAACTACGGTCCATGTACATTGTACAGGTCCTACCTGATTGGACCAATCACTCTGCCTAGCTTTTCTACATTCTTGAAAGCCACTCGAAGAACATTGGTTGAAAAAATTACCTGTCAGAATGAAGAAGCAGGCAATCGGTGGCATCAATAGTTGAACCAGGGGGATAAAGGTGCTCTAGGAAGGGGTACTGGCATTTTAAATCACACCAGGATAAAGGGAAAATAAAGTCATCGCTTTCTCTTATTTCTCTCTGGTTGTTGGGTAGCTATGATTTGGGGGACCTGACCTGCGATGATGGGTGGTCCTGGCCCAAAGTTGAAAGCTTGTGGATCAAAAGCCTAAAACAAGCACACGTGGCTAAAAGCCCTTGTCAAACCTCAAGTTGACTAGAGAAAAAAAATGAATTTTTTAATAGTTACTAGGTCAATTGTCAATTGCCAATTGCTTGAGCTATGGCCTCATCTTTTGAATAGGCAGTGCAATTTGCGGAACTTGTCATATGCCTCTAGCATTTATTGGTTTGGTTTTCCCTGTATGTACATGATGTACAATGGCTGTGGGAAGTGAACTCTTTCTGTAACGATATATTGTTTGAGCAACCCAGCAGATTGTTGTTTAAATTCTTGACCTCTAAATTCTTGGTCTGCAGGTCGAGGCTCCAAAAAAGAAGGTAAAGAAAACAAAGGTTCCAGTTGCAGAGTTGGTTTATGGCGGAATGATTCCTGCAGATGTTCAGAAAGCAGTCGAGAAGGAGTTTGAAATGGCTCTGCAGGACCGTGTCATGGAAGAAACAAAAGACAAGAAGAATGCTGTGGAAACCTATGTTTATGATATGCGAAACAAGGTAAATTAACTGTCCTGCCTACAATAATCCTGTGTACCATTCATTAGCTCATATAGTGAAATTAACATACACAAAAAATTGTGTCTAGATTCATGACAAATATCAGGAATTTGTAACTGCACCTGAGAGGGAAGAGTTGATTGCTAAACTTCAAGAGGTGGAGGATTGGTTGTATGAAGATGGTGAGGATGAAACAAAGGGTGTCTATGTTGCGAAGCTTGATGAGCTTAAAAAGGTAATTGTTCTTTGCTGTGGTGCTTGGCTGGGTTTTTTAACGATCCAATATTATGTATTTGACCAAGTGTAATGAAATTGCAGCAAGGTGATCCCATTGAGGAGCGTTACAAGGAGTACTCCAATAGGGGACCAGCTATTGATCAACTTATCTATTGCATCAATAGTTATAGAGAGGCAGCCATGTCTAATGATCCCAAATTTGAGCACATAGATATGGCTGAAAGACAGAAGGTAATAATATTATTTGGAGGCTATTTGTGTGGATTCTCTCTCCAAAATCTGATTTTGGAACGTGACAGACTTGGTGATAATTATTTTCTCCTGTTATCTGGTAGGTTATGAATGAATGTGTGGAAGCTGAGGCATGGTTGAGAGAGAAAAAACAGCAGCAAGATTCTCTAGTCAAGTATGCCACTCCTGTGCTGTCGTCAGTTGATGTGAAAAGGAAGGCTGAGACACTTGACAGGTACAGATTCAATAATTGAATTCAGTCTTTAGATCCTCTTTTAAGTTATCTTTTTGGGTAAAATATAAAAATTCTTTGACTGCTTGTATGCTTGCTCCTGTGGTCCCTTTCTCTCTGTATATGGGTGACTAGCAGACTATATATATGGGGAATGCACGGATCGAATATATATATATATATATATGGGGATTGTTAATGTCCAAGATCTCATGGGGATGTTCGCATTGTCCACACTTTGTATTTTCAAAAATGCCCTCAACATTTTTGTTTTTTAGTACAAAAAGATAAGGGCATTTTTGTACAGAAGTACTTTATGGACCATGTGAATCGCATAAATATGATTGGGTGCCATGTGGATGTAGAGCACAAATCACAAGTTCTAAAAATGTTTTAAAAAATAAGTATGTTTTTCCACTGTCGATCAATGCATTTTAAAGTGATTGAAAAAACCTGTGGCATTGCCCATCCATATTCTTCTCTTTGAAGTGATCAGATTTGATGAATTATTCCTTTCCTTGAAGTGATTGGATTTGATGATTGTTTTTTTTTTTTGCCCTTTTGATTCTTCAAGAGCTCGCAAGTTTCAGTTCATGAGTTAGGTTATAGTGCAAATGTGATCAACTTCTATGTTACAGTAAAATTGATATTAACTTTTAATTTAGAATTCAGAGTAAAATCTTAATTTTAGAATTTTAGAGTTAAATGGGTGAGTGATAAATGTTCTGATTCATCCAAGCTTATGATCAAGTTATTGAAAAATTAGAATATGCTTGGAACAGGTTTTGTAGGCCAATAATGACGAAACCCAAGCCAGCGAAGCCGCAGACTCCTACACCTACCGAAACTCCTCCAACACCTCCTTCGTCCACTGAGCCCCAAACTCAAGGTGATGAGAACAGCAACAGTGAGAACACAGCAGACGGCAATGATGACGCTCCACCTGCTGCTACAGAGCCAATGGATACCGACAAGTCTGGGGGTGCCCCAAGTCCTGCATAATTCCATTAAAAGAGGGTTTTGGTTCTTTTTTTTCCCAATTCTCCCTAAGCTGCCAAGGTTCAGTTCATATGTGTGTTGTCTTTGTAGGATAAATGATGGAATCTAAGGGTGATATATGTTTGAATGTGTGTAGAACACAACCCCCTCAGTTTATATATATATTATTAGGAGAAGGATTTCTAGAATCCGGTTTTTGGTTTTTCCCAAGGGGTTTAAGAGAGAGATTATTGTGTTTAGATGTCTCTTCCTCAAGAGTGATCTATTGACATTTCTTGAGGTACTCTTTTCAATTTTTATTTTTATTTAAATTTTTGGATATTTTATTGTTAATTGTTTGCCCTCTTAAAGGAATATTATGATTCTAGTGATTCATACTTGGGCCTTCCTCAGTTGAAACTATTTCATTTAAAGTTGCAGGTACTTTTTGAGTAATTAAATTAAAGCATTTTTTTTTAATAAGCTTGGCAGGTACCTTCCTTGTTGGTTCTAATCGTATTATAGTCGAGCTTTGCTTAGAACCTAAAGTCTGCCCGACCTTTGCTCTTTAAGCTGGAAATAATCTCTCCCGTTGCATGTCTTACATCTGGCATTTATTGTTTCTCGAAAAAGTCAAGTGTCGTGAACGTGCATACATAACCGTAGATGATTTTTACTCATATCACGAGGAAATACATCTATGGTTATGTGCACATCCAACGTTAGACTTGTGAGAATTGCAGTAAATACTTTTTGCAATTTCAGCATTCTTCTCAAAATGGTAGAATTGCAGTAAATACTTTTTGCAATTTCAGCATTCTTCTCAAAATGGTGGATCAAGCTTTGCTCAACTAATTGATAACACGATGCGATGCGCCTGACGTGGCAAATGCACAGAACTGTAGATCTTTTTCCTTTTCCTTGTGTGTCCCGAAGAAAAAGATGTATGGTTCAGTGCCCTTGCCATGTCAGACACATTCAGACGACGTAGGTTTTGCATCCATTTAGCACGAGTCTTTGCTCTTTGGGTTTCAGCACATGGTAAAGAGAGAATGTTTTGTTTAAAGGGTAGTGCTTTTTTCCTTTGAATGCTTATGATATTGCATCTGATCCCAGGTTGAACTT